>NC_056737.1:1167720301-1167856146 GCF_019279795.1 Protopterus annectens | reverse complement strand
CAGTGGCAGTGGGGAGCTTAGAGCAGCCTATCTATCCCTGGAGGAGTGTTTTCAGGACAAGAATCTGGTAGTCTATTGGCCTTTAATTTCTAGCTCTTTCAAGTCCCCCTGTATAAAACCCACTTAGGTATGGTTTTTGCGCTTGTCACTACTCAGCAAGCTCCTCGTGGTCCTGCAGAGTTGTGCTAGCAGCAGAGAGGCTAAAAGAGTGACTGCTAACCTGATAAAAGTGTTTTTTTCCTGCTACTACCTGGGCGACTGTCCGATCTAGCTAAACTGCAAGTATTTCTGCTTCTTGAACTGTTTTAAACTGTTTAAAGTTGTTTTTGCACCTGCACTTTTAATGTTTGTCCTGTTTGTTGCTTTTATCTGTTGAGGTTACACACTTAAGTGCGCTAGCTTGTGTTACATATTTATTGCATTTTCCTGCTGTTTGTTGCAAAAAAGAAAAAAAAAAAACAATTATCCTTGTTTCCTATCTTTCCTAACATAGAGTAGTCCAAATACAGGCTTTGCTGTATTCTGGACTTTTGGAAAGTTCCTGTGTTGCCCATTTCTTTTCTTGGATAAAGGGAGGCTTCTTTGTGCACCAGTGGCAGTGGGGAGCTTAGAGCAACCTATCTATCCCTGGAGGAGTGCTCCCAGCACAAGAATCTGATAGTATTGGCCATTTTGGGCCAATTTCTAGCTCTTTCAAGTCCCCCTGTATAAAACCCACTTTGGCATGGTTTTTGTGCTTGTTACTACTCAGCCAAGCTCCTTGTGATCCTGCAGAGTGGTGCTAGCAGCAGAGAGGCTAAAAGAGCAACTGCTAAGCTGATAAAAGTGCTTTTTTTCCTGCTACTACCTGGGGAGTCCACACTAAATGCAATACCTTTTACTTTTTCTTTTGTTTTTTCAGAAAAGTTTTCCTGTTTTTCATTTCCTGTTGAGGTCAATAAGGCTGCCCTTTTCAATTTTTGATTTTTCCCGTGTTTTTTCAAAAAAAAGGAAAAAGACCCTTTTTCCCATCTTTTGACCTAGAGAGCCAAATCGGTTTCGGGTTTGGAAAAAATTTTTTGCCCCTTTCCCTTTTTTTAAGGGGCTTTTTTTCCCTGGCAGTGGGGGCTTAACAGCCACTTCCCCGGGGGGTTCCCGCCAAAAATTTTGCTAGGGGGGGCCAAAGCCTTTTTAACCCCCGATAAAAGTTTCTGGTTTTGGCCTTCATCAGCCAACTCCCGTTCCCGCTGGGGCTGGAAAAGGGTAAAGGGTGCAACCTTAAAAATTTTTTTTGCTTACCTGGGGAGTCCACACTAAATGCAAATTTTCTTTTTGATTTTTCTGTTTGTTGGAGAAAAGTTTTCCTGTTTTTGGGTTTCCTGTTGAGGTCAATCAAAGGTGCCCGTTTCAAATTTTTGATTTTTCCCGTGTTTTTCGAAAAAAAAAAAAAATTTCCTTGTTTCCCGTTTTTGACCTAGAGAGCCAAAATCAGGTTTCGACGGGTTTTGGGAAAATTCCCGTTTGCCCCTTTCCTTTGTTGGATAAAACCTTTGACCCTGGTTGGGGGTTAAACCATCTTCCCGGAGGTGTTCCCCCCACAAGAACTAAGCAGGCTTTTTGGGAATTTTTCTTTTTCCCCCGTATAAAAAACCCCTTTGAATGGTTTTTGTGTTTTCTCTCCCCAACTTTTCTTGAAGTTTACGCAAATAAAAAAAAGGTCCTGTGTGCTTTTTTGCTAACCTCCCCTGCCGTTACTAAATGAATTTTCTGCTTTTAAAAAAAATTTTTTTTCCCACTTTTAAAATTTGCCCGTTTTTGCTTTTGGGAATCTGGTTTTTCTTTTTTGATTTTGCTTTTGTTCAAAAAGAAAAAAAAAAAAAAATTATCCTTTTTTATTTTCCACAGGTTTTTGTTTTGGCTTTTGGAAAATTCCCGTTTCCCCTTTTCCCTTTATAAAACCTTTGTTAAAAGGGGGGCTTAACAGCCACTTTCCCCGGGGAGTGTTTTGCACAAGAACTTAGTTTTTGGGTTTTTAATTTTTCTTTTTAATCCCCCGATCCCATTAGGTAGGGGTTTTCCCCTTGAACTTTTCCCAAGTTTTTGCACGGAACTAAAAAAGTGTCCTGTGTGTTTTTCCTGTACACCGGGCCCGCCGTTACTAAATGCAATTTTCTGCTTTTGAAGAAACAAATTTTTTTTCACCTCCTTTTAAGTTTTTTTCCTTTTTGGGTTTTTCTGTTATTCCAAATTGGAGCCTGTGTTCATTTTTTGATTTTGCTTTTGTTAAAAAAAAAAAAACTTAGCCCATCTTTCCTGTAGAGTGTCCAAAACAGGTTTTTGTTTTGGCTTTGGGTTTCCTTTTGCCCTTTCTTTCTTTATAAAACCTTTGCCCCTGGGTGGGGGTTAAGCAACCTTTATCCCCGAGGGGTGTCCCAGCAAAGAACTGTAGTTAGGGTTTTTCCTTTTTTTCTTTTCCCAAATCCCCTTATAAAAACCCCCCCTTTCTGGTTTTTCTTTTAACTCCCCCGTTTTGACCTGCACTTTTAAAGGGGCTGGTGCTAACTGTAAAAAGGTTTTTTTTTTCATCCTGGGGGAATGTAATTTTAAAAGCAATTTTCTGCTTTTGAAAAATTTAAATTGTTTTCACCTCCTTTTAAAGTTTTTTTCCCGTTTGTTTATTTTCTTTGATCCCTTTGCCCATTTTTTAAAATTTTTTTCTTTTCCGTGGTTGAAAAAAAAAAAGCAAAAATTATCCTTTTTTCCCACCCGACCCGATAGTCCTAAGGCTTTTGGATTCTGGCTTTAAAATTTCCTTTTTACCTTTCTTTGGTTGGGGGCTTCTTTTTCACCAGTCGTGGGGCTTAAAAATTCTACCCGGGGAGGTTAGACAAGAACTGAAATTTTTTTTCCTTTTTTTCTCTTTTGGCCCCTGTTAAAAAAGCTTTGGGAGGTTTTGCTTCTTACTTACCGTTTGGGTTTCAATGGACTAAAGGGGCTGGGTGCTAAACCCGAAAAAGGTTTTTTTTTTTCATCCTGGGGGCCCGTTATTATAAAAGCAATTTTCTGTTTTGAAAAAAAATTTTTTTCCCGCCTTTTAAAGTTTTTCCCGTTTGTTTATTTCCCTTTGGGAAATCGTGTGCCTTTTCTTTTTTGATTTTGCTTTGTTAAAAAAAAAAAAAAATTACCGCCCTCTTTCCTGAAAAGTGTCCAAAACAGGTTTTTGTTTTGGCTTTTTGGAAATTCCCGTTTCCCCTTTTCCTTTTTTGGATAAAACCTTTGCCCTGGCTGGGGGGGGGAGGCACCTTTTGTCCCCGGAGGGGTGTTTCCCCGACAAGAACTGTAGTTAGGGTTTTTCCTTTCACTTTTCCCGTCCCCTCTATAAAAACCCCCGCAGGATTTTGTCTTGACTTACCCTCCCGTTTTGCAATGGGCTAAAGGGGCTGGTGCTAACTGTAAAAAGGTTTTTTTTTTGTCAATGGGGGGGTGTACTATAAAAGCAATTTTCTGTTTTGAACAAATTTAAATTGTTTTCCCTCCTTTTAAAGTTTTTTTCCCTTTTTGGGTTTTCTGTTGGGGTAAATCGGGGTGCCATTTCTTTTTTGATTTTTGCTTTTGTTCAAAAGAAAAAAAACAAAAAACCTTTTTCCCCTTTTTCCGACAGAGTAGTCCTAAGGCTTTTGGATTCTGGCTTTAAAATTCCTGTTTCCCATTTTTTCTTTGGTTGGGGGGTTTTTTTCACCAGGGGGTGGGGGGCTTGGGAGTTCTACCCCAGAAGGTTAGACAAGAACTGATAGTTTTTTTTTGGGCCCAAATTTTTAGTCTTTCAACCCCGTATCCCCTTTGGATGGTTTTTGTTTTTTTGCCAACTCCTTTAAACCCCCGGGGCAAGGAGGCTAAAAAAAACTGCGCGATAAAAGTGTTTTTTTTGCTTCCTGGGGTGTCAACAAAACCAAATTTCCTTTTCTTTTTCTGCAAAGTTGTTTTTATACAAAAATTTTTCCCGTTTTTTTTTTGGGGTTGGGTCCATCCTTGTATGACTTTTTTCACCGTGGTTTAAAAGAAAAAAGCAAAAATTATCCTTTTTTCCCACTTTTGACCCGATAGTCCTAAGGCTTTTGGATTCTGGCTTTAAAATTCCTGTTTCCCATTTTTTCTTTGGTTGGGGGCTTCTTTTTCACCAGTCGTGGGGCTTAGAGGTACTACCCGGGGAGGTTAGAAAGAACTGAAGTTTTCTGTTTTGGGCCTTTCTAGCTTTTGAAGTCCCCCGTTAAAAAGTTTGGGGTTTTTTTTCACCGCCAACTTGTGGGCCTGGGTGGATACGGGAGGCTAAAAACATGCCCTACGTGTTTTTTTTGCTTTCCTGGGGGTGTTGAAGAAACCCAAATTTTCTTTTCTTTTTAAAAAGTTTAAAGTTTTGACCCGACTTTTAAATTTTCCTGTTTGGCATTTCCTTTCTAAAAAAGGCCCCCCTTGTTACAAATTTTTTATTTTTTTTTAAAAAAAAAACAAAAAAAGTTTCCCGCCCGACCCGATAGTCCAAAACGGTTTGGATTTATTTTAAAATTCCTTTTCCCATTTCCTTTCTTGGTAAAGGGACTTCTTTGTTCCCAGTGGCAGGGGGAGGTTAAGAGCCACTGTCCCCGGAAGTGTTCCCGTACAAGCGATGTCATTGTTTTGGGGAATTTTTTTTTAACCCCCCTTAAAAACCCCCTTTCAAGTTTTTGCTTTTTACTTAGGTCCTCTGTTGCAATTCTGGGGAGGCAAAAACAATGCAAGCATAAAATTTTTTTTTTCCCCGGGGGTGTGAAAAACCAATATTTTTTTTTCTTCTGTTTTTAAAAGTTCAAATTGTTTTGACCCGACTTTTAAAGTTTGTCCCTTTTTCTTTATTGGAGGCTCCCTCAAGTGCAATGAGACTATTTATTCCCTGGTTTTTTAAAAAAAAAAAACAAAAAAAATCCCTTTTTCCCCTTTTTTTGTCTGGAGTCCCAAAACGGGTTTGGATTTTGGTTTGGTTCCCTTTTGGGCCCCCTTTTCCTTTTTTGGTTGGGGGGGTTCTTTTTTTTACCAGGGCAGGGGGGGCTTTAAAGTTCTATCCCCGGGAAGTGTTCCCCCCAAAGAATTTAAACTTTGGCTGTTTTCCTTTTAGTTTTGCCCCTGTTAAAAGTTTCTGGGTTTGTGTTTACTTTTGCCAACCCTCGGGGCCGCAGCTGGGGTACAAAAGGGTGGTGTAAGAAAAATTTTTTTTTTCCCACTCCTCCTGATTTGCAAATCAATTTTCGTTCTTTTATTTTTAAAGTTTTTGTTTTGCCCTCCTTTTAAAGCCTTTTGTTCATTTCCGTTGGGCTAACACTCAATCCTGGTGTTCAAAGATTTTTGCTTTTGTTTGGAAAAAAAAAATCCTTGTTTCCCTTTTTACCAATGCCAAAAAATTTTTTTGCTTTTCTAATTTTTTTAAAATTTCCCGTGTTCCCATTTCCCCGGATAAAGGGGGGCCTTTTTTACCGTAGTGGGGGTTCGCCCACTACCCCGGAATGTTTCCCCGCAAAGAATTTAAACTTTTCTGTTTTCCTTTTAGTTTTTGCCCCTGTTAAAAATTTTTCTGGGTTTTTTGCTTTTCTATAGCCAACCCTCGGGTTTAGGTGGGGTACAAAAGGGTGGGTTAAGAAAAAGTTTTTTCCCACTCCTGGGGCTTGATTTGCTAAATCAAAATTTTTGTTCTTTTACTTTTTAAAGTTTGTTTTTTTCATCCTTTTTAAAAGGCCTTTTGTTCATTTTTAAATTTAGGCTACCCCAAAAAGGGGTTACAAATTGATTTTTGCTGTTTTTTAAAAAAAAAAAATCCTTTTTCCCCTTTTATAAACTTAAAAAAGGTTTGTGTTTCTACTTTGGAAAATTTCCCGTGTTGCCCATTTTTTTCGGTAAAGGAGGCTTTTTGTAAGTGGTTACTTGGCGCGATCTATCCCCGGAGGGGTTTCCCCCAAAATTAAGTTAGGTGTTTTGGGGAATTTTTTTCTTTTAAGTCCCCCGTTCCCCCTTTGGGGTTTTTGGGGTTTTACACTCGCCAAACCCCCGTTTTGCAATCTGCTGGCAAAGGAAAAACCCTAAACCCGTTCTTTTTTCCTGTACATCCGCTTCCGATCTGCTTGGAAATTTTTTTTTTCCAATTTTTAAAGAAAAATTTTTTTCACCTGCACTTTTAAAATTTGCCGTTTTTTTTTTTTGAGGAAATCAACCAGTTGTTCTTTTTTGCATTTTCCCGCTTTTTTGGGGAAAAAAAAAAAAAAAATCCCTTTTTTTCCCCCTTTTCCCGCCTAGAGTGTCCAAAAAGGCTTTTGGGATTCTACTTTTAAAAACCGTTTTTTCCTTTTTTTATAAAGGGGGCTTCTTTGTTACAAGTCCCGGGGCTTGACGTTTATTAGGGTGTTTGCACGAACTTTTTATTGGCCGTTTTAGGCCAATTTCTAGCTCTTTCAAGTCCCCCTGTATAAAACCCACTTTGACACGGTTTTTGTGCTTGTTACTACTCAGCCAAGCTCCTCGTGGTCTTGCAGAGTGCTGCTAGCAGCAGAGAGGCTAAAAGAGCAACTGCTAACGTGATAAAAGTGTTTTTTTGTCCTGCTACTACCTAGGCGACTGTCCAATCTAGCTAAACTGCAAGTATTTCTGCTTCTTGAACTGTTTTGAACTGTTTAAAGTTGTTTTTGCACCTGGACTTTTAAAGTTTGTCCTGTTTGCTGCATATACCTGTTGAGGCTACAAACTCAAGTGCGCTAGCCTGTGTTACATATTTATTGCATTTTCCTGCTGTTTGTTGCAAAAAAGAAAAAAAAAAAACAATTATCCTTGTTTCCTGTCTTTCCTGACCTAGAGTAGTCCAAATACAGGCTTTGCTGTATTCTGGACTTTTGGAAAGTTCCTGTGTTGCCCATTTCCTTTCTTTGATAAAGTGAGGCTTCTTTGTTCACCAGTGGTAGTGGGGAGCTTAGAGCAGCCGATCTATCCCTGGAGGAGTGTTCCCAGCACAAGAATCTGATAGTCTATTGGCTGTTTTGGGCCAATTTCTAGCTCTTTCAAGTCCCCTTGTATAAAACCCGCTTTGACATGGTTTTTGTGCTTGTTACTACTCAACCAAGCTCCTCATATTCTTGCAGAGTGCTGCTAGCAGCAGAGAGGCTAAAAGAGTGACAGCTAACCTGATAAAAGTGCTTTTTTTCCTGCTACTACCTGGGCGACTGTCCGATTTAGCTAAACTGCAAGTATTTCTGCTTCTTGAACTGTTTTAAACTGTTTAAAGTTGTTTTTGCACCTGCACTTTTAAAGTTTGTCCTGTTTGTAGCATTTACCTTTTGAGGCTACACACTCAAGTGCGCTAGCCTGTGTTACATATTTATTGCATTTTCCTGCTGTTTGTTGCAAAAAAGAGAAAAAACAAAAAAATTATCCTTGTTTCCCGTCATTCCTGACCTAGAGTAGTCCAAATACAGGCTTTGCTGTATTCTGGACTTTTGGAAAGTTCCTGTGTTGCCCATTTCCTTTCTTGGATAAAGGGAGGCTTCTTTATTCACCAGTGGTAGTGGGGAGCTTAGAGCAGGCTATCAATCCCTGGAGGCGCGTTCCCAGCACAAGAATCTGATAGTCTATTGGCTGTTTTGGGCCAATTTCTAGCTGTTTCATGTCCCGCTGTATAAAACCCGCTTTGGCACGGTTTTTGTGCTTGTTTCTACTCAGCCAAGCTCCTCATGGTCTTGCAGAGTGGTGCTAGCAGCAGAGAGGCTAAAAGAGCGACTGCTAACCTGATAAACGTGTTTTTTTTCCTGCTACTACCTGGGCGACTGTCCGATCTAGCTAAACTGCAAGTATTTCTGCTTCTTGAACTGTTTTAAACTGTTTAAAGTTGTTTTTGCACCTGCACTTTTAAAGTTTGTCCTGTTTGTTGCATTTACCTATTGAGGCTACACACTCAAGTGCGGTAGCCTGTGTTACATATTTATTGCATTTTCCTGCTGTTTTTTGCAAAAAAGAAAAAAAAAAGATCCTTGTTTCCCATCTTTCCTGACCTAGAGTAGTCCAAATACAGGCTTTGCTGTATTCTGGACTTTTGGAAAGTTCCTGTGTTGCCCATTTCCTTTCTTGGATAAAGGGAGGCTTCTTTGTTCACCAGTGGCAGTGGGGAGCTTAGAGCAGCCTATCTATCCCTGGAGGAGTGTTCCCAGCACAAGAATCTGATAGTCTATTGGCTGTTTTGGGCGAATTTCTAGCTCCTTCAAGTCCCCCTGTATAGAACCCGCTTTGGCGCTGTTTTTGCGCTTGTTACTACTCAGCCAAGCTCCTCGTGGTCCTGCAGAGTGGTGCTAGCAGCAGAGAGGCTAAAAGAGCGACTGCTAACCTGATAAAAGTGTTTTTTTTCCTGCTACTACCTGGGCGACTGTCCGATCTAGCTAAACTGGAAGTATTTCTGCTTCTTGAACTGTTTTAACTGTTTAAAATTTTTTTTGTACCTGCACTTTTAAAGTTTGTCCTGTTTGTTGCATTTACCTGTTGAGGCTACACACTCAAGTGCGCTAGCCTGTGTTAAATATTTATTGCATTTTCCTGCTGTTTGTTGCAAAAAAGAAAAAAAAAATTGTCCTTGTTTCCCGTCTTTCCTGACCTAGAGTAGTCCAAATACAGGCTTTGCTGTATTCTGGACTTTTGGAAAGTTCCTGTATTGCCCATTTCCTTTCTTGGATAAAGGGAGGCTTTTTTGTTCACCAGTGGCAGTGGGGAGCTTAAAGCAGCCTATCTATCCCTGAAGGAGTGTTCCCAGCACAAGAATCTGATAGTCTATTGGCCGTTTTGGGCCAATTTCTAGCTCTTTCAAGTCCCGCTGTATAAAACCAGGTCTGGCACGGTTTTTGTGCTTGGTTCTACTCAGCCAAGCTCCTCGTGGTCCTGCAGAGTGGTGCTAGCAGCAGAGAGGCTAAAAGAGCGACTGCTAACCTGATAAAAGTGTTTTTTTTTTTCCTGCTACTACCTGGGCAACTTTCCGATCTAGCTAAACTGCAAGTATTTCTGCTTCTTGAACTGTTTTAAACTGTTTAAAGTTGTTTTTGCACCTGCACTTTTAAAGTTTGTCCTGTTTGTTGCATTTACCTGTTGAGGCTACACACTCAAGTGTGCTAGCCTGTGTTACATATTTATTGCATTTTCCTGCTGTTTGCTGCAAAAAAGAAAAAAAAAAACAAAAAAAATTATCCTTGTTTCCTGTTTTTCCTGACCTAGAGTAGTCCAAATACAGGCTTTGCTGTATTCTGGACTTTTGGAAAGTTCCTGTGTTGCCCATTTCCTTTCTTGGATAAAGGGAGGCTTCTTTGTTCACCAGTGGCAGTGGGGAGCTTAGAGCAGCCTATCTATCCCTGGAGGAGTGTTCCCAGCACAAGAATCTGATAGTCTATTGGCCGTTTTGGGTCATTTTCTTGCTCTTTCAAGTCCCCCTGTATAGAACCCGCTTTGGTGCAGTTTTTGCGCTTGTTACTACTCAGCCAAGCTCCTCGTGGTCCTGCAGAGTGGTGCTAGCAGCAGAGAGGCTAAAAGCGCGACTGCTAACCTGATAAAAGTGTTTTTTTTCCTGCTACTACCTGGGCGACTGTCCGGTCTAGCTAAACTGCAAGTATTTCTGCTTCTTGAACTGTTTTAAACTGTTTAAAGTTGTTTTTGCACCTGCCCTTTTAAAGTTTGTCCTGTTTGTTGCATTTACCTGTTGAGGCTACACACTCAAGTGCGCTAGCCTGTGTTAAATATTTATTGCATTTTCCTGCTGTTTGTTGCAAAAAAGAAAAAAAAAACAAAAAAAATATCCTTGTTTTTCATCTTTCCTGACCTAGAGTAGTCCAAATACAGGCTTTGCTGTATTTTGGACTTTTGGAAAGTTCCTGTATTGCCCATTTCCTTTCTTGGATAAAGGGAGGCTTCTTTGTTCACCAGTGGCAGTGGGGAGCTTAGAGCAGCCGATCTATCCCTGGAGCAGTGTTCCCAGCACAAGAATCTGATAGTCTCTTGGCCGTTTTAGGCCAATTTCTAGCTTTTTCAAGTCCCCCTGTATAGAACCCGCTTTGGCGCGTTTTTTGTGCTTGTTACTACTCAGCCAAGCTCCTCGTGGTCCTGCAGAGTGGTGCTAGCAGCAGAGAGGCTAAAAGAGTGACTGCTAACCTGATAAAAGTGTTTTTTTTCCTGCTACTACCTGGGCGACTGTCCGATCTAGCTAAACTGCAAGTATTTCTGCTTCGTGAACTGTTTTAAACTTTTTAAAGTTGTTTTTGCATCTGCACTTTTAAAGTTTGTCCTGTTTGTTGCATTTACCTGTTGAGGCTACACACTCAAGTGCGCTAGCCTGTGTTACATATTTATTGCATTTTCCTGCTGTTTGTTGCAAAAAAAAAAAAACAAAACAATTATCCTTGTTTCCTGTCTTTCCTGACCTAGAGTTGTCCAAATACAGGCTTTGCTGTATTCTGGACTTTTGGAAAGTTCCTGTGTTGCCCATTTCCTTTCTTGGATAAAGGGAGGCTTTTTTGTTCACCAGTGGCAGTGGGGAGCTTAGAGCAGCCTATCTATCCCTGGAGGAGTAGTCCCAGCACAAGAATATGGTAGTCTATTGGCTGTGTTGGTCCAATTTCTAGCTCTTTGAAGTCCCCCTGTATAAAACCCGCTTTGGCGCGGCTTTGCGCGATTTTGCACATAGCGCAGCATTGGGCAGCTCCGCTTAGTTGGGTTTAAACCATTCTCGGCTCCCCAAAGTCTGCTCTTCACATTTTCCCTTAGAACTGATCTAGTTCTCATAATAAACACCCTATTCCTACTCTAAAGCCTGGCACTTGCTCGCTAAAGCAATTATATAAGTCAGCACTAAAAAATTGAAAGCACTACACCCTCACAAACTCCCCTTGAGTACCTTGTTCCCCATTGGCCCTTTTTTTTCAATTATAAAGGAATTCCGAATACTATTCTAGCATGTCCAAATGTCAGTTGTCAATCTCCTGTCCGGTCCAGCTGGTGAATCTGGGAATCTTGAGGCAATGTTACAACTGCCTCATGTACACAGACAACCCTCTCCTCCTCCCAACAAATTCCAACACATGTGAGAGATGCAACCATATAGCCAAACTGGAGGCTAAGCTCTCTCAACTCAGTACTGCCCTAACCAGTCAGGAGGAGAAGGAAACCACACTCACTGCAATTCCACTCTCACATAGACCTACCACGACAGCAAACCAAACACATTAACACACAAAAACATACTTGGAGGCTCTACATAAAAATCTGCCTAAGCAGCAGAGACCTCCAAAGCAGACACCCAAGCAACCGTTACCCCAAAACAAAACACGTGCAACACATAGCTCACAAAGCCAGTGTGCCAAACAGTCACAGCCCTTAAGGCTAAACAACACACCTGATACACTTGTAATAGGTGACTCTATCGTCAGGCACACTGACGTCCCGCTCACCAGGCTGAACAAGGAGAAGGTCATGGTGAGCTGTCTGTCAGGCGCTATGATCCGCCACATAACACAAGCACTCAGGTCACTCCAATGCAAGTACAAATATGACTCAGTCATTGTCCATGCTGGTGTGAATGACCTGAGATGTACCTCCCTGGACTACATGAAAAGAGACATAGAGGATCTCTCTGAGCATGTAGCCCTGGCCGGTATGACCCTGACCTTGTGTAGCATCTTAACCTCACCAAGAATGATGCCACAATATGAAGACAAGATGATCAATTTCAACAATTGGCTTAAGTATTGGTGTCATTCAAAGGGGATCCAATGCCTGTCAGCCTGGGATGACATGCTCGACAAGCCACGATGCTTCGCTAGGGATGGCTTGCACCTGTCACCCCTGGCTTTTGGATATTGGCAAAGGCTCTTGCCACGTCCATAGTGCCTTTTTTAGGCAAGGCTCAAAAGACAAACCCACCTCCATAGGTATCACAAGGGATAAGAAACTAAGAGTAATGCTACTCAACGCCAGAAGTCTAAACCTCAAGATGTATGCACTCAAAACTCTCCTTAGCATGGAGAACATCGATATCTGTGCAGTAACAGAAACCTGGTTCAAGGCTCCCGAGAGCACCCCAGCACTACCAGGTTATACCTCATACCATGTTTTTCGGCCCCAAAACTTGGACCGAACCACAAAAGGAGAGGGAGTATCAATATTCGTCAAAGAAACCCACACCTCCAGGTTGGTGGCACAGCACAAAGCATCAGAGACTATCCATGTGCAACTAACAGTGGGGAAAACTGCCTTCCAGTTTATAGCCTGCTATAGACCACCCTCCCAAACCCAAGAACCCCACTCGGCCTTCCTAAGAACACTGGAAAATTTGAAGGTCTCTCCAAATACCATTATATTGGGTGACTTCAACTACCCAAACATAGACTGGGAGCATTACTCTAGCTCCAACACCCTAGCCCAAAGGTTCCTAGAATTTATAAACTCAAATGCTATGGAACAACTTGTTACCACTCCCACAAGAGGGGAAAACATACTGGACCTGATCATCACCAACATGGGGGCTCTATGCTCCAGACCAGAAGTGTATCTCTCACTGGTAAGATCAGACCATAAACTAATCTCTCTGGATATTCACATCCCAACCCCACCCCCTGCCCAGAAAACCACAGTGAAAAACTTCTCTAAAGCAAATTTCACACTCCTCAAAACCGAGGTGGAATCCTTCAAAGCCCCTGGGCCTGTGGAAAATATGGCCCAGACCACAGAATCCTTTATAAACGCATTCTATGAACACCTTCAGGAATGCATGGATCATGCAATCCCAAATAAAACCAAGACCCAATCCTCCAAAGGCAGGCGTCCTGTCTGGTGGACCCCAGCCATAAACAAACTATACAATAGAAGGAGGAAGCTACTACATGATAGAGCAAAATCCCAAAAAGCGAAGGCATCTCTGATCAGTATTAGCAAAAAACTACGGGCACTCATAAAATCGTCTAAGGCCAGCTTCGAGAGAAAAATTGCACAGGACACTAAGGATAATCACAAGGCTTTCTTTAGTTATGTTAGGAACCTGGGTGGGAATTCCCAGATAGGCTCAGAATTAGTCCAAAATGACAAAAAATACACCAAACCCACAGACATTGCCAACATCCTAGCTGACAGGTTCAGCACAAACCGCCCCCCCCACCAAAAGGGCAAATATCTATCCCAGCAGAGTGCTGCCCCCCTGACATCTCAGATGCTCAGGTAAGAGCCGCCCTCTCCAAAGCAAAAAACTCAGCATCAATGGGACCAGACGGTGTCCCAGGCTGCGTCCTACATGAACTCCAAGAAGAGCTAAACCCAAACATAAAACTACTGTTCAATCTCAGCCTTACTACAGGATATGTACCCAAAGAGTGGCGTACAACAACAGTGGTCCCTCTCCACAAAGGTGGTGCCTCAACGGATCCTGAAAACTATCACCCCATAAGCCTGACTAGCTTGGTCTGCAAAGCTATGGAAAGGATCATCATGGACCTCATAAATAAAAATATTGGGGACCTACAGACACTGGATCCTATCCAGTTCGGCTTTGTTAAGGGCAGATCCTGCCTCTTAAACCTGGTCAATTTCTTTGAAACAGTCACCAAGGCCATTGACGAGGGGATGGTGGTCCACACAGCCTACCTGGACCTCGCAAAAGCCTTCAATACAATACCCCACTCGGGCATTATAGATAAGCTCACCAGCTTAAATATAAACCCCTATGTCACTAGATGGGTTGCAAACTGGCTCAAGTACAGAACCCACATGGTTAGAATTGCTGGAGCCATGTCAGACTCCAAACCAGTTCCAAGTGGTGTCCCACAAGGCTCAGTCCTGGGACCTCTCTTGTTCGGTATATATTTCTCGGAGGTACAGGCCAACACGGAAGGACTGTGGCTGACCAAATTCGCAGATGACTGCAAACTAAGCACCATAATCGACTCTCCAGCCGACACAAGCATCCTACAAAAGGGCCTCATTGAAACAGACAGCTGGTGCCAGAGCCATGGCCTCAAGCTAATTGCCAAAAAGTGTATAGTCATCCACTTTGGCAAAAACAAAGTGCCCACAAATTACCACATAGGTGGTAATCCATTAAGTACGGAAGAAGTAATTAGGGACCTGGGAACCCAAGTTGATAGCAATCTCTCATTTGAAAACCATGTGGCCAAAGTGGTTAAAAAAACATTTTATATAACCCACCTAATCCTGAAGAGATTCACATCTAGATCAGGGGAGGTCATCATGCCTCTTTACTCATCCCTCATCAGGCCCATAATTGAGCACAATGCCCCTTTTGGGATGTACCTTACCAGACACCTGCAGCAACTGGAAAGACCCCAAAAGTACCTCACCAAGAGGATCAAAGGGCTCAAACAGATGCCATATGCTGCCCGGTTAAAGAAACTCCAGCTCTACTCAGTGGCATACCGCCTGCTCAGAGGCGATCTATGCCTGACGTATAAAGCCATGTCCAACCTGGAATTAATGGACATGCTGCACCTCAGAAAATCCAAATCCCATCGAGCTACGCGCTCGAGAGACTTGAACCTCAGCATTGAAATAAATAGGACATGCTGGAGGGACAGATTCATAACCCAGAGGATCCCTTCACTCTGGAATAAAATCCCAGTCCAGGTTAGGCAGAGTCCCTCATTGACTCTCTTCAAGAGGAATCTTGATGAGTGGATGGGAGATCATAGGTTTACCCCGGGTATCACTTCTGTGTCACTGTTAGACAGAGGCACAGTATACTAACCTCGAAAAAGGGCATAGCAAAATTCATTTAAAATGGGTGGCGAAAGCCAAACACACTCTGGCTAGGCTTATAAATGCCCTAGGGCAGATAGCTTAGTATGAACCTATGAACCTATGAACCTATGAATATATTTTCTGCCTTATGTATTTGTGAGCTGGCGTTTCTATTGGTTAATACCACACTAAGTCTATAATGTCATGTTAGCATAGAATGACATCATCATCTGTTTACAGAGGTTAACTAATAGTTACTATGATGAGCAATGTGTATTTCCACACCCTCACTGATTAACAACTTGTCTTTTATAGTACCATTTTAACTACCACTAAGGAGGAAGCTTTCTGCCATAATGCAATGTAATGTTATAACTTTAATTGTAGCTCAGTATAATAAATTAACACATTTAAATTCAAGAATGCTAACTGAAGTTGAGAACTGAAATATTTTCAGAACACTTAGAATGGGGTCTAATATTTTTTCTTATCAGCTATAATTTCAGCTGTAGCTGAAAAGCTGGTTCAACACTTATTTGTCCCATTTTCCAAAGAAGTTATCATGCACCAGGTTTAGTTTTGTGTAAAAATACATGTATTATTGCACTAAAAGTAAGTTAATTTAATTCTATTTCACTCAAGAATACAGGAACAAACTATGAGCGTAAGATAAATATACAGTTTATTTATAAACGAGTTAGCGCTTTCACCTAGTAAGGCTTCTTCAGACTCAGATAGCACAATCAATTAAAACACAATTAAATAGCAAAAAAGGCGGGAAGTCAAATGCCATCATAATAAATCCCATCATAATAAAAGCCATCATTAAAATAAAAGCAATCATTAAAAAAGCAGCATACAAGAATCACAAGAAGAAATTTTTAAATGTTAATAGATTATTCATATTAGAACATACTGCTTGATCATATTCATATATACATGCTTATCTAAGAACTCTGAGTTTTCTCATTTTTAAAAAAGGTTTAACTGAGAACAGTGTTTAATCCAGGTTTCATATCTGAACGTAATTTCAGTATCCAAACATTCTCCCTACTCTCTGTATAATTTTTAATATCCCCTCCTCTAATATTAGGGTACACTCGTTCTATTATCCTGAATTTAAATGCATGTGAATTACCTAATTCTATAATATGTCTGGCCAAGGCATTCATCTTATGTCCCATTCTAATACTATACAAGTGTTCACGTATGCGGTCCTTCAGACGTCTGTTGGTCTTTCCCACATAAAATGATTCACAGGCCTGACACGTAGCTAGATATATCACATTTGTTGTAGTGCAATCTCCATGAATCTTGAAATTATAATTATATCTAGTGACAGGATGTATAAAGACATTACCTAAATCAATATACATACAGAAATTACATGAACCACATCTATTAGTGCCAAAAGGCAAATTAGTGGTAGATGGTGTATAATATATATTATCACATAAAATGTTTTTTAAATTCTTCTTATTTCTGTATCTGAAACATGGAGCTTCACCTATGACATCTTTCATGTGTGTATCTACCATCAGAATGTTCCAATGTGATCTAATAACATCTTTAATAGATCCAACATCCTGAGTATATGATATAGAGCTGTCTTATTTGTACCACTCCTTTCTTTTCTAGTAACTAAGTTACCATTATCAGAAAAATATGGAAGTGCTGAGTTCTCTCTCAAAAGAGAGATATCCTTAGTGCCCTTAAATAAGTCAACGTCACTGTAACCTCTTGCTAACAACCTTTCACCAAGGTCGCTTAAATCATTCTCATATCCAGTAAGACTTGGGTTGTATCTGGATACCCTCATGGCCTGCCCCTTAACAACGTTGTTAAACACATATTGTGGGTGCACGCTGGTACGATGTAGTAATGTGTTCTTGTGACAGGACTTCCTATACAGTCCTGTGTTAATAAGTCCACAGGGCAATTTCTCAACGTATATGTCCAAAAAGGGTATCCTGGTGGTAGAACATTCATGGCTAAACTTCAAGTAAGTAGTAGCCATATTTACTAGATTAATAAATGTTTGTAGATCATCATTGGTACCTTTCCATAAAAGAAAAAGATCATCTACAAATCGTCTATAAAATAAAACATGTTCTCTAAATAATGATAATTTATGCATGTAATCAAGTTCCCACTGTGCCATAAACAAGTTGGCATAGCTATTGGCACACGATGTGCCCATAGCTACGCCATCTTTCTGTAAAAAACACTTTCCTTGAAAACAAAAAAGGTTATTATATAACACTAACTTCAACAGGGACATTAGTAAATTGATCTTAATATCAGGCATATTGGATTCTCTTGTCAGATAACGATATACCATATCTAGACCAACTTCATTAGGGATCACTGTAAATAGTGAATGTACATCCATGGTAACAAAAATCACATCTGTGGTGTTTACTGAATTTTTGAGAAAATCATAAAGGTCTAGCAAAAACTGTTTTGTATCTTTTAAAATGTACCTATTACTGTCAACAATTGGTCGTAAGCTCTTTTCTATGTAAATAGATAAAGGTTCTGTTACCCACCCCCTACCAGAGACTATCAGTCTCAAAGGGGGGTTTAACATATCCTTATGTATTTTAGGTAGACCATTAATGGTGGGAAGCATGGGTGTTGGTACATCTAAGAATGAAAACAAACTATTGTCAATCATGTTACTATTCAATAGACCCAATAAAAACATATGTACATTGTGTGCATAAAACTTGACTGAGTCAAGCTCTATGGTGTCATAGAATTGTACTTCATTTAACATAAGTAACATCTTATTGACGTAGTCATCAGTGTCCATTACAACAAAACCTCCACCTTTATCTGCAGGTCTGATACATATCGATGAATCCCTGCTTAACCGTTTCAAGGCTTCATTCTCTGTAAAAGTTAAATTGTAATTGGTGCAACCTTTCTTCCACCTATTATCTCTCATGTTATATAAATCATCTTCTACAAGTTTACTAAAAACGGTTAAAAGTGGATGTAGAGGTGGGGTAAAAGTGCTTGGACGTCTAAAACTATTAAAGGAGGGGCAATCTAAGTTGTCCTTGAATGTTAGACGTAGGGAAAGATTCCTCACATAAAGTTTAAAGTCACGCATAGTTTCTTCAAATGTACTCTTGGTAGTAGGGATAAATGAAAGGCCCTTGGATAATACTAACAGTTCATCAATGGTGAGTAATTTCGAAGAAAGGTTATGGACTATGTCTGAGGTATTATTTTGCCTCTCCCTTTGTCTTCCCACATCCTCTTGATATTGTTGTTCGGAAGGCTGTCGAATGATTGCTTCCGTTTTTGTCTGCCCCTGCTTAATGAACGTCCTCTCCTTCTCCCTGAAAAACTCTGATGGGAAAAGGATGTGTTAGGTTAAAATTCAAAACAGGATTGCCATTTGTTGTAGCAGAGACATTATCTTTAGTAAAGTTCTGTCTGGATTGAGTGTTGATTCTACTGCGTACAACAGGAGTACAGTCAGGAGACTTGTCCGAGTTGTGAGATACAATAATTACGTCTGATGTACAACTAACAGGAGTACTGCTAGTACCTTGATTAGTAACAGACTGAACATCCACATCAAGTGTGGTAGAATTACTATTCACCTTTGTATTCAAGGCACTTATGCTTGTTGTAACTGCAGGCAATTCATTGCCTCTAAAGGGCACACTATTAGTAGTTCCTGAATTAGACACGTTTTTTGAATTGTATGTGAAAAATTATCTGTAGTGGAATTTACAACTCCACTACTTCCTGTATCATTTGGTTCAATATTGGCCCTGTTGGTCCTGGGCCATGTAAAGATATTGCCCAATTTGAAATCTGTAATATCTCATTGCAACTTATTCTGCTTCTGTGAAAGAAGCCTTCTCTCATATTGAAAAACGTTATCTAAAGTAATGTTCAAGTTCTCATCCAGTAGTATACTGTTCATTTATTTTTAACCTTAAAGCTTCCTCAACTGGAGTGAAAAAATCATTTAGAAGTTGCATATAATTCAAACTTACTTCTAAATTTAGCTGCTGCCAACGACACAGCAATTCAGGATAAGTTGTTCCTGTCCTGGGTTACTTCTAGTGAATTTTCACATGTATTTGCATTTACAATATTAAAAATGGGGGATAATTTTATATGCATGTGAATGTTGTTTTTTAGTGGTTGTCACTTTAAATTTTTCAAATATAAATGAATACCAGTATGCACCATCTGTTTGTTTTTTTCCTGCACTGAGGAAGGCTATGAGATTTTAGCCGAAACCGGTTTGCTATTTGTGTTACCTTTTAAGATGGATTCGCCACATTAAAAATTTCTTATACAGCCTGTCTCCGGAGTTCTGGCTCATTTTGTTGCTGTTGGACATATGTTAGAACCTTGTACTCGTCCACCGTGTGTGATTTGGTTTGTTCTGTTTACTTGTGTACACGCTGGGGACACTTGGAGGTGATGGCTGTCGTAGTTGTGGCTCTAAACTTATGTTGATCCTGGCTTTTTGCTCGTTGGGTTTTTGGCCGTTTTTACTGTGGATCACAGTGTATTTCATGGGACATATTACCATTTTATATTGAGAAAAGGTTCGTTTGTGGATCTAAAACTATGTTCATCATCCTAAGATGCTGAAAAGGAGGTTTGACTGTTCATGTTCTAATAGTACTGTAATTAATATATAATTTTTTTATCAGCAACCCAAATTTATTATCTGTGATTGTATTACAGACAATTCATCACTTCTGATGGGTCGGGTGCAGAGTGCTGATTTTTTTTCCGTTGGAAATGTCTGCTTAAACAGGGCCTTTTGTTTGGTGGTGGACGCCATTTTTTGGGACTGTTGTGTGTTGGACACTGGGCGTTTTCATTCAGTTGTTTACGCATTTTGACATTCGAATTACTGGATCTATACTGAGTTTTCGGGCCAAGTTCTCGGACCAATTGGATGCGAATTAACAGCTCGGAAAAATTATCTGCTCTTGGACATTATGGACTAACATTTAATAGATAATTAATGTTTGGGGATTTTTTCTTTATGGATGCATCGACAGTGGTGTTTAATATAAGTTTGGGACTATAAATTCATAACTGTTGTATTATTGTATAAAAAAATTTTATTTTACAACTTCTTGATGCTTTCATATATCTTGGGCTTATATTTGATGGGATGTCTAAAAATTTTTGTAGGGCTAGAATTTATGATTGGGAACAGGCTTTGATTTAATGATTATGTATTGGATATTCTGGCTTGCCGTTTATACTATATTACTGTATTAGGCATTTCTATATTTTTTTTGCAATTGCTATTTGGTGGTGCAACCGGGTTATTTTCCTGTGAAGCAGGCCTGCTTTATATTAATACACAAACACTTGTTGTGTTTTGTTATGGTAAACAATCTAACTTTGATTTACAGATTATATAATATTAGGACGGTTCATATATTGTAAGCTTTCACCTTGTGTATATGGATGTTTAAGGCTAAGACGAATGTTGGCCACTCATTTAAAGAAAGCGCATAAAGATCTTGATTGAACAGTCATATTTTCATGGTATACAACTCACTTTTTTGTGGTTGAAACGAATGTTGACTACAATCATTAGTGAATGCATTCTATGCCGGAGTCAGGAAGACTGGTTACACTTAATTAACCTATTTTATTCTATAATATACATTTATGAGTGCTTAATACAGTTTTAGTTATAAAGCAAGTTGGAATTTGGTGTGTTACACCGATTGTCAGTTATTTGTTAGCAACCTATTTGGGTTATTTGTTGGTTAGCTTCTTCTCAATTATAACCATAGCCCTACAATTGAGGGGATAAAAATTTAAGACTGTATTTCGTGGTTCATTAACCTGTTGTTTGATGTTTACATCCTTTTTTTTTGACATCATAGTAAGCCATATAGTAATAAGCCATATATTGTTGCTTCAATATGGATCTTAAGGGCATATTGCGTGGACTATCTGCTGATAGGGATAATCTTGAAGTATTTGGATTAAATTTATCAGGAGCTAATGCATCTAATATACCCAAGGATGCCAAGTCACTTTGTAATGCTGTTTTTCACAAGATTACTAAGAACATGAGAGCTCTTACATCTAATATTTGGCACCTGAGGCTATTTAAAGCGTACAAAACAAAGGATATTATACCACGTGGACTTAGAATTAGGATCCAACCATTGGTTGGCATGATTGACCAACAATTATCTCAGGAATGGGTTGAGACTCAACATCGGGCCTCAATGCTTTTTGTAGACACTCTCATATCATATTATGAACGGATTATAGATTCCCAAACTACTGAAATTCACCAAAATTGTTTAGAAGCCCAAAAATATGAATCAGATACATTTTATAATACTCACATTTCTAATTTGGTCAAATATTTGGCCCAGTTAGAGGAACAATTGGTCAAAAAGAAAATTTACAAATTCAACCGAGATTTGGCTGATTACGAGAAGGGTAAACCTTTTATGGTACAAAAAACTGTCAGATTTAATGATTCCAGTTTCAGGACAAACAATAGGCGAAAACGACCCAGATCTATATTGAAAAAACATACTCAAACTATTAGGTGCTACATCAGAGGATGATACCTCATCCACTACGGACTATGATTGTCCTCCCCTCCAAGATTCCCCAATAGTTAAAAGGAGACAATCTGATGACTCTTTGATCCCTTTAGATATAGCAAACGTAGGGGTGGGAGAAAACACAGACACAAGGGGACCAAACTTGGCAACATTGTTACAAAAAATGTGAAACAATAAACAATGTATACAACATTTCATCTTTTGAACTTTCTGAAGCTCAAATAAAACTGCTGAACAAAGGTTTGAATTTTGTGCCTACTACGTCTGTTCCTGAACATATACTGATTAATGAGTTGAATGATTTTTGCATGTTGATGAATTTAAAAATATTCTTTTCAGATACAATTGACTCTCAAAGATCAAAAGGTTTCAAATTCAGTCCATCTAACTTTCAGCCACCAATGGACAAGCATGTATCTATTTTTAAAGAATGTGTGACCAAGGAGTTACACTTTTCTTTAAGTTATCAATCCCAAAAACATAATCTTACACTGGAGGAACAACAAGCACTGCATGCTTTAAGATCCAATCATGATATTGTTATTGTACTTGCAGACAAGGGTGGAGCTATTGTGGTGATGGACTGGTCTATGTACCATGCTGAGGTTCTTAGACAACTATCTGACGTCAAGTTTTACATTCAACTTGTGGTTGAAGCATCCAAAAACTTTAAAATATATATTGATTCCATGTTAGATTCAGCAACTGAAGATAATATTATCACCAGGAATATATGTAATCAATTGAAAGTATCGGATCCTAAAGCCCAATATCTTTATTTGCTTCCTAAAATTCACAAGGATCCCTTAAATCCTCCCTGTAGGCCTATTGTATCGGGTAATAGATTGCTAACTGAACCCCTATCTGCCTTTTTGACATTTCATCTTAAACCATTGCTCAAATTGGTTATATCTAGACTTAAAGATACAACTGGATTTCTTCAGATAGTTCAAGACACACAGTTGGGGGCTAATTGGTGGTTATGTACGTTGGATGTAACGTCTCTTTATACCAACATTCCACATAATGCAGGACTATCGGCTGTTGAATTCTGGTTGGATAAAGCCAAGTTATATAGCCCAGAATTTAACAATTTTCTTATACAATTGACTGAATGTGTCCTGACGAAAAATGTTTTTTATTTTGAAGGGCAGGTTTACTGTCAGGTTAGGGGTACGGCTATGGGGGCTTCTTTTGCCCCCATTTATGCTGACCTATTAATGGGTTTTTATGAACAACAATACATTTATGATTCTAACATGAATAGATACATGCAGGAACTTGATATTTGGCGCAGGTATCTGGACGATTGTTGGATGGTGTGGCGGGGTGATTTGGATTTGGCAGATGACTTTGTTAGATATCTGAATAATAATGAAATGGGCATTCATTTTACATTACAAATACAATATCAAGAAATAGTTTTTTGGATGTGGTAGTTGCTAGACAGAGCGATCATACTTTGGCCACCAAAGTTCATAGGAAATTTCCACAGTACAACACTCTTCTTCATGCTACCAGTAATCATCCCCGCCACATCATCAACAATATCCCCAAATCACAATTTCTGCGGATTAAGCGCATATGTTCATCAGCAGAGTCACACTTGGTATGTGAAAATGATTTAGCTCAGAGGTTCATTGATAGAGGATACAATCCTAATCGTATCATGCAAACTAGAAATCAGGTCAGAAATACACCTAGGTCTGAATTGTTACATTATAAGCAATCTAACCAAGAAAATAACAGGGACCAGCCAATTAGGTTCATAATCACATTTGATAACAACACACCCCTCTTTAGACAAATTGTAAATAATCATTGGGAGATTTTAAGAGCCCATGAACATCTTGGTGAAATACTACCTTCAACTTGCTCTTTTTCATATAAGAGGGGAAGAACATTAAATACTCACTTTACACATTATAAGAGGTACAATCCTCCCAGACCAAAACAAACTACTATATTGGGTGACCAACTCAGAGGATGCTATCCATGTGGCCATTGTAACGCATGTCAATATATATATATATATATATATATATATATATATATATATATATATATATATAAAACAATGGAATTTACCAGTAAAAACACTCCCAAAATATACCAGATTAACATTTTTGGGAATTGTAATACTGATTGGGTAGTTTATTTGGCTACCTGTTCCTGTTTGGCATTCTATGTGGGACAAACATCGAGACCACTAAAATATCATATTAGTGAACTTTTAAGTGCTATTAGAAACAATAAACTGTCAAATGCTCTATTCAAACACACTAGGTTACATAAAACGGCCAAATTCACATTCACTATTATTGATAAAATAGACATGCATAGGGCTAATAAAGCAGGTTGGCATGAGAAATTGAATAATATGGAATTTTCCTGGATAACCAGGTTGGGGGCATTATTTAAACCTGGCTTAAATGAAATGTCTTAAAATTCATGCTGATCTGTTAATAGTTGTATATCCCTTAATACACTCTTTTAATTAAAAATATTACATTATATGTTTATTGTTATAAACATGGGTTACTTCTAGTGAATTTTCACATGTATTTGCATTTATAATATTAAAAATGGGGGATAATTTTATATGCATGTGAATGTTGTTTTTTAGTGGTTGTGACTTTAAATTTTTCAAATATAAAAAATACCAGGATGCACCATCTGTTTGTTTTTTTCTTGCACTGAGGAAGGCTATGAGATTTTAGCCAAAACCGGTTTGCTATTTGTGTTACCTTTTAAGATGGATTTGCCACATTAAAAATTTCTTATACAGCCTGTCTCCAGAGTGCTGGCTCATTTTGTTGCTGTTGGACATATGTTAGAACCTTGCACTCGTCCACCGTGCGTGATTTGGTTTGTTCTGTTTACTTGTGTACACGCTGGGGACACTTGGAGGTGATGGCTGTCGTAGTTGTGGCTCTAAACTTATGTTGATCCTGGTTTTTCGCTCGTTGGGTTGTTGGCCGTTTTTATTGTGGATCACAGTGTATTTCATGAGACATATTACCATTTTATATTGAGAAAAGGTTCGTTTGTGGATCTAAAACTATGTTCATCATCCTAAGACGCTGAAAAGGAGGTTTGACTGTTCATGTTCTAATAGTACTGTAATTAATATATAATTTTTTTATCAGCAACCCAAATTTATTATCTGTGATTGTATTACAGACAATTCATCACTTCTGATGGGCGGGTGCAGAGTGCTGATTTTTTTTCCGTTGGAAATGTCTGCTTAAACAGGGCCTTTTGTTTGGTGGTGGATGCCATTTTTTGGGACTGTTGTGTGTTGGACACTGGGCGTTTTCATTCAGTTGTTTACGTATTTTGACATTCGAATTACTGGATCTATACTGAGTTTTCGGGCCAAGTTCTCGGACCAATTGGATGCGAATTAACAGTTCGGAAAAATTATCTGCTCTTGGACATTATGGACTAACATTTAATAGATAATTAATGTTTGGGGCTTTTTTCTTTATGGCTGCATCAAAGGTGGTGTTTAATATAAGTTTGGGACTATAAATTCATAACTGTTGTATTATTGTATAAAAAAAAATTATTTTACAACTTTTTGATACTTTCATATATCTTGGGCTTATATTTGATGGGATGTCTAAAAATTTTTGTAGGGCTAGAATTTATGATTGGGAACAGGCTTTGATTTAATGATTATGTATTGGATATTCTGGCTTGCCGTTTATACTATATTACTGTATTAGGCATTTCTATATTTTTTTTGCAATTGCTATTTGGTGGTGCAACCGGGTTATTTTCCTGTGAAGCAGGCCTGCTTTATATTAATACACAAACACTTGTTGTGTTTTGTTATGGTAAACAATCTAACTTTGATTTACAGATTATATAATATTAGGATGGTTCATATATTGTAAGCTTTCACCTTGTGTATATGGATGTTTAAGGCTAAGACGAATGTCGGCCACTCACTTAAAGAAAGCGCATAAAGATCTTGATTGAACAGTCATATTTTCATGGTATACAACTCACTTTTTTGTGGTTGAAACGAATGTTGACTACAATCATTGGTGAATGCATTCTATCTAAGTATGCCGGAGTCAGGAAGACTGGTTGCACTTAATTAACCTATTTTATTCTATAATATACATTTATGAGTGCTTAATACAGTTTTAGTTATAAAGCAAGTTGGAATTTGGTGTGTCACACCGATTGTCAGTTATTTGTTAACAACCTATTTGGGTTATTTGTTGGTTAGCTTCTTCTCAATTATAACCATAGCCCTACAATTGAGGGGATAAAAATTTAAGACTGTATTTCGTGGTTCATTAACCTGTTGTTTGATGTTTACATCCTTTTTTTTGACATCATAGTAAGCTATATAGTAATAAGCCATGTATTGTTGCTTCAATATGGATCTTAAGGGCATATTGCATGGACTATCTGCTGATAGGGATAATCTTGAAGTATTTGGATTAAATTTATCAGGAGCTAATGCATCTAATATACCCAAGGATGCCAAGTCACTCTGTAATGCTGCTTTTCACAAGATTACTAAGAACATGAGAGCTCTTAGATCTAATATTTGGCACCTAAGGCTATTTAAAGCTTACAAAACAAAGGATATTATACCACGTGGACTTAGAATTAGGATCCAACCATTGGTTGGCATGATTGACCAACAATTATCTCAGGAATGGGTTGAGACTCAACATCGGGCCTCAATGCTTTTTGTAGACACTCTCATATCATATTATGAACGGATTATAGATTCCCAAACTACTGAAATTCACCAAAATTGTTTAGAAGCCCAAAAATATGAATCAGAGACATTTTATAATACTCACATTTCTAATCTGGTCAAAGATTTGGCCCAGTTAGAGGAACAATTGGTCAAAAAGAAAATTTATAAATTCAACCGAGATTTGGCTGATTACGAGAAGGGTAAACCTTTTATGGTACAACAAACTGTCAGATTTAATGATTCCAGTTTCAGGACAAACAATAGGCAAAAACGACCCAGATCTATATTGAAAAAACATACTCAAACTATTAGTGCTACATCGGAGGATGATACCTCATCCACTACGGACTATGATTGTCCTCCCCTCCAAGATTCCCCAATAGTTAAAAGGAGATAATCTGATGACTCTTTGATACCTTTAGATCTAGCAAACGTAGGGGTGGGAGAAAACACAGACACAAGGGGACCAAACTTGGCAACATTGTTACAAAAAAATGTGAAACAATAAACAATGTATACAACATTTCATCTTTTGAACTTTCTGAAGCTCACATAAAACTGCTGAACAAAGGTTTGAATTTTGTGCCTACTACGTCTGTTCCTGAACATATACTGATTAATGAGTTGAATGATTTTTGCAGGTTGATGAATTTAAAAATATTCTTTTCAGATACAATTGACTCTCAAAGATCAAAAGGTTTCAAATTCAGTCAATCTAACTTTCAGCCACCAATGGACAAGCATGTATCTATTTTTAAAGAATGTGTGACCAAGGAGTTACACTTTTCTTTAAGTTATCAATCCCAAAAACATAATCTTACACTGGAGGAACAACAAGCACTGCATGCTTTAAGATCCACTCATGATATTGTTATTATACTTGCAGACAAGGGTGGAGCTATTGTGGTGATGGACTGGTCTATGTACCGTGCTGAGGTTCTTAGACAACTATCTGACGTCAAGTTTTACATTCAACTTGTGGTTGATCCAACCAAAAACTTTAAAATATATATTGATTCCATGTTAGATTCAGCAACTGAAGATAATATTATCACCAGGAATATATGCAATCAATTGAAAGTATCGGATCCTAAAGCCCAATGTCTTTATTTGCTTCCTAAAATTCACAAGGATCCCTTAAATCCTCCCTGTAGGCCTATTGTATCGGGTAATGGATTGCTAACTGAACCCCTATCTGCCTTTTTGACATTTCATCTTAAACCATTGCTCAAATTGATTATATCTAGACTTAAAGATATGACTGGATTTCTTCAGATAGTTCAAGACACACAGTTGGGGGCTAATTGGTGGTTATGTACGTTGGATGTAACATCTCTTTATACCAACATTCCACATAATGCAGGACTATCGGCTGTTGAATTCTGGTTGGATAAAGCCAAGTTATATAGCCCAGAATTTAACAATTTTCTTATACAATTGACTGAATGTGTCCTGACGAAAAATGTTTTTTATTTTGAAGGGCAGGTTTACTGGCAGGTTAGGGGTACGGCTATGGGGGCTTCTTTTGCCCCCATTTATGCTGACCTATTTATGGGTTTTTATGAACAACAATACATTTATGATTCTAACATGAATAGATACATGCAGGAACTTGACATTTGGCGCAGGTATCTGGACGATTGTTGGATGGTGTGGCGGGGTGATTTGGATTTGGTGGATGACTTTGTTAGATATCTGAATAATAATGAAATTGGCATCCATTTTACATTATAAATACAATATCAAGAAATAGTTTTTTGGATGTGGTAGTTGCTAGACAGAGCGATCATAATTTGGCCACCAAAGTTCATAGGAAATTTCCACAGTACAACACTCTTCTTCATGCTACCAGTAATCATCCCCACCACATCATCAACAATATCCCCAAATCACAATTTCTGCGGATTAAGCACATATGTTCATCAGCAGTCACACTTGGTATGTGAAAATGATTTAGCTCAGAGGTTCATTGGTAGAGGATACAATCCTAATCGTATCATGCAAACTAGAAATCAGGTCAGAAATACACCTAGGTCTGAATTGTTACATTATAAGCAATCTAACCAAGAAAATAACAGGGACCAGCCAATTAGGTTCATAACCACATTTGGTAACAACACACCCCTCTTTAGACAAATTGTAAATAATCATTGGGAGATTTTAAGAGCCCATGAACGTCTTGGTGAAATACTACCTTCAACTTGCTCTTTTTCATATAAGAGGGGAAGAACATTAAATACTCACTTTACACATTATAAGAGGTACAATCCTCCCAGACCAAAACAAACTGCTATATTGGATGACCAACTAAGAGGATGCTATCCATGCGGCCATTGTAACGCATGTCAATATATATATATATAAAACAATGGAATTTACCAGTAAAAACACACCCAAAATATACCAGATTAACATTTTTGGGAATTGTAATACTGATTGGGTAGTTTATTTGGCCACCTGTTCCTGTTTGGCATTCTATGTGGGACAAACATCGAGACCACTAAAATATCGTATTAGTGAACATTTAAGTGCTATTAGAAACAATAAACTGTCAAATGCTCTATTCAAACACACTAGGTTACATAAAGCGGCCAAATTCACTTTCACTATTATTGATAAAATAGACATGCATAGGGCTAATAAAGCAGGTTGGCATGAGAAATTGAATAATATGGAATTTTCCTGGATAACCAGGTTGGGGGCATTATTTAAACCTGGCTTAAATGAAATGTCTTAAAATTCATGCTGATCTGTTAATAGTTGTATATCCCTTAATACACACTTTTCATTAAAAATATTACGTTATATGTTTATTGTTATAAACATGGGTTACTTCTAATGAATTTTCACATGTATTTGCATTTATAATATTAAAAATGGGGGATAATTTTATATTCATGTGAATGTTGTTTTTTAGTGGTTGTCACTTTAAAGTTTTCAAATATAAATGAATACCAGGATGCACCATCTGTTTGTTTTTTTCCTGCACTGAGGAAGGATATGAGATTTTAGCCAAAACCGGTTTGCTATTTGTGTTACCTTTTAAGATGGATTCGCCACATTAAAAATTTCTTATACAGTCTCTCTCCGGAGTGCTGGCTCATTTTGTTGCTGTTGGACATATGTTATAACCTTGCACTCGTCCACCGTGCGTGATTTGGTTTGTTCTGTGAAGTTACAATACAGTCTCAAAACAAAACCGGCAGCTTTATTCTTAAGTACAACTTATTAAGTGCTTTTATCCCTACATGAGATAGGGCTTTATCGGGGGTAAAGACATCTAAAATAAGACCTGATTTTTAAAAACTATAAAGTCACATGACTGAAACAAGCCCATGGAAATACAATAAGCCAGTAGCAAAAGTTACACGTATTTCATATTTTAAAATTATTTAATAAGTAAAATGAACTACTGAATGTGTGTATCAATGCCCTTTGTATGGTTATAAGTTACAATACAGTGCTAACATACATGCTTATATATATATACATATATATATATATATATATATATATATATATATATAGATACACACATACACACATTTTGCAGATATTTATGCAAAGGCAGGGAAGAAAAAAAAGAAAAGAAAATGAATATTAAAATACAAGAAAGAGAATGCAACATAAAGAAAAACAAAGGAAAAAAAATAAAACAGGTAAATATGGAATGATCTTATATATATTCACTACAATACTTTGGATTTTGACCATCTTTAATAGCATCATAAAATTGTAAAAGAAGAGAAAAAAAGAAGAAATGTTAACATGAGAAGAGCATAATAGTAAACAGCACCACATATGTATATGAATGAATAAAAGAAACGACAAATCAGGGACGTGGTAATGACGGAAACTGGAAAGAAAAAGAAGAATGTGAAAAAATGAGCAGTACAATCTCATAACAAAAGGGGTATGACTATATTAATCCTCAATTATACGATGTTCTCGAGGGTGTTAGTATTCATTTATTTATTTACGTATTTCATTTGTTAACCAGGGATGAAAACTGATCCAAACAGATAAAAAGGAATGTACCTCCACAAGTCCAGCGGTGCGTGGCAAATAAATGCAGTCCAGACCCATCATTAGGATCCCACAAAAATAAGACATCCACACAGTTTTGTATAAAATATAAATACCTGCTCCTAGCGATAAAAATTTCAGCAGTGATCAGTGCCCAAAGCAGTAATGGGAATAACCATGTCACCACATCTGTGATGTGTCTGGTGGTTGCAGTCACACCCACTATGATACTGAGAAGTGATGAATCAGTGTTCAAAAAGCTCCAGCCTTCTTACCTCTTCAGTATGTGATTAATAAAGGCATTCATAATTTAAAAGGGCAGTCAAAATGCTGTGGCACCCCTGCATTTTTAAGTTAAAATATGTCGTTTTCTAACAATTTTAGGACAAATGAGAGGTATGAAGCTCAGGCTAGTTGGAGGTAGGGCAGCTTCATGCTTTAGTTTGTTCTAAGGGTTTCTATTTATATTCAATTGTTTGGGAGTTGGTGAGTCTCATCATCGTAAGTGGGTTTTGTTTTAATGATATTTTTATAAATTTAACATTGCAATTAAGTTAATCATCATGGGCTATATACAGATAGACATTTATATACATATAGTCCATGATGATTAACTTAACCGTGATGTTAAATTTTGATTTTATTTGTTAGTTTAATAAGCATTTGTTTGGCCACGTTTAGCATGTCATACATGAAGATAGAATTCCATTGTAAAGTCAAAGTAGGCAGACTCTAGATGAAAATATAAGAAGTAAATTTGGTTACATGCTACCTAGTACCAAAGAATGAATATCCAAATAAACATGCAATACATGAAAAAATAAATGCTTTGCCATTTGATATATATCATTTAATGCTAACAGTTTGAATAATGCACAAAAAGAAATTAACTTTTCAGTTCACAACAGTCTTTGTGCCCACTGAATGGCGCACAGCGATGGTTATCCCACTCCACAAAGGGGGAGCCACGACGGACCCCGGGAACTACCGCCCCATTAGCCTAATGAGCCTGGTCTGCAAGGCCATGGAACGTATCATCATGGAACTCATAAACAAAGACATTGGTGATCTCCAAACTCTGGACCCTACCCAGTTCAGATTTTAAAAAAGGCAGATCCTGTCTCCTAAACCTGAATGACTTCTTTGAAGCAGTCACCAAAGCCATAGATGAGGGTAAGGTGGTTCACACAGCTTATCTAGATCTCGCCAAGGCTTTCAACACCATCCCCCACTCTGGAATTATAGATAAGCTCACTAAACTAGGTATAAATCCCTATGTGTATAAGATGAGTTGCCAACTGGCTCACGGACAGAACCCACACTGTGAAGGTAGCAGACTCCAAATCCGACTTTAGACCAGTGACAATTGGAGTACCACAGGGTTCAGTCCTGGGTCCCCTCCTGTTTGGTATCTACTTCTCTGAAGTACAGGCTAACACAGAAGGTCTTTGGCTAACAAAGTTTGCAGATGACTGCAAACTAGGTGCCATAATCGAAACTCCTAACGATGTGGATATACTACAAAAGGGCCTCATTGAGACAGGTGCCTGGTGTCAAAGCCATGGCCTGAAGCTCAATGCCAAAAAGTGTATTGTCATCCCCTTTGGTAAAAACTCTGTACCCATGAACTACCACATAGCTGGTAGTCTACTTAATGCCAAAAATGTGATAAGAGACCTTGGGACACAGGTGGACAGTAGTCTCTCCTTTGATAATCACATCTCCACAGTGGTCAGGAAATCCTTCTATGTGGCTCACCTCATCACAAAAGGTTTTTCATCCAGAAAAAAAGAGGTCATTGTTCCCCTCTACTCATTACTCATTAGACCCACTACAGAGTACAATGCCCCTTTTGGTATGTACCTCACAAGACATCTACAACAGCTGGAAAGGCCATAGAAATACCTCACAAAGAGGATTACTGGCCTCAAACAGATGCCCTATGCAGACCGTCTAAAAAAACTCCAGCTTTACTCTGTCACATATCGCCTACTCAGAGGCAATCTCTGCCTAACATACAAAGCTATGTCAAACCCAGAGCTGTTGGCCATGCTCGACTTAAAGAAATCCCAATCCCTCCATGCTACACACTCTAGGGACCTAAACATTGCCACCACAATAAACATAACATGCTGGAGGGATAGATTCCTGTCCCAGAGACTTCCCATACTCTGGAACAGACTACCTATCTATGTCAAACACAGCTCCTCATTAGCACTCTTCAAGAAAAATCTTGATGATTGGATGGGAAATAGGAAATTCACACTAGGAATCACTTCTGTGGCTCTGCTCGACAGGGGCACAGGAAAATAATTTTCTTGGGTGGCGAAAGCCAGGGTACATTTTTGGCTAGGCTTATATAGGCTCTAGGGCCAATAGCCTAGTACCTACCTATGATCCTATGAACCTATAAGTTATATTAAACTAAATAAATCAGCGACACATTTTTTTATAAGAAAATGTTGAAAGACTTGTTTCCAGTCAGTATTACATATTAGTTAATCAGTCATTTAAATCCAAAAAAGGAGGCATTTTACTTTCATGGAAAATATTTCCGTGATGTCTATAATTGGATTTTCTTATAAATATAGAAAATGAATGTTTGTTACTGAAATTACAATATATGTTATTAACTTTAACAAATATGTATTGGAGAGCAGATCTTGATGCAAAATTGGTCAAACATTATGTTGATATTTTCTTGAATACTATGAAAGGCAACCTGATATCAGGAGGAGATGTTAAATAAAAATATCAAAAAAGAAACCAAATTATCACATTCAGTCAAAGTACTGAAAATTGGATGAAACTGCCAGATGTAAAGAACTTAAATAATTTTAGAGATCTGAATTCTTTAATATTCTCGCATTATTCACACGCTGTAGGTTTGCAATTAGTAATTAATAGGGTATTTATTTTAAATGAACTTAGCTGTAAAAGAGAGTCCTTAAGGATAACATGCTATCCTTCTGTGAAGATTGGGTGAAGATAGATGAAGGCTGCCAGCCTAGCCAGATAGAATTTTGGAGATAATTCTGTCATCTGTAAATATTAATGTAAACCACAGGCTTGTGTCTTAAATGGTAAAGATAGTGTTACATGTGGAACTGGAAAAAATGTAACAACAGTGCACTCTACTGACCAAGTAAAGCATGTTGTGACCTTTTGATTTAAACACGGCTCCGGCCAGTCTAGATGAAAGAATTCTTGCTATTGTTTGAAGGCCAGAGTTAATAGCCAGAATTTGCATGCATAAATGTCCTTTATTGCTCTGATTTCTGCCCAGAAGTGAAGAATGTAAATGTAGTTTCTGTTAGCCTTGGAACCCAGGGAAGTGTGAAGAATGATGTAATGTGAACCAGGAATGTGATTTTAAAAGCAGAAAGAATCAGAGAGCATTTAGCATTTGTGTCTTGACCACCCAACTCACCAGCATTGTCTTGCTCTATATGTAAGTTTATCTTAGATTTGTGTTTTCTCTTAGAAATAGATAGAAACTAGAAACATTAGACTAAGTGTTTTACTGTGATGTCAGAACTGTACTACTGAATTATTTTAAGTATTTCTCTGTGATCTCTGAACTCTTGACTAGCACTGTGTAGTGAAAAGTATTGTCTTGTGTTTTAACTATTTATTATTAAATATTTTTAAACCCTTTCAACTGTGGCTGTTTTGTAGAGATCATTTAAGCTCTTTAGAGTACTTGCATGCCTTTGGTAAAATTGTACAAAGCCACTCTAATAGCTTTAGCCCTGGGCTATACTACCAATTGGATAATAAAAATGCACAGTAATAATTGGACACCCTTTTAAGGGCCTTTGAGTAGCTGATAAATATTAGTGGGTGGTGGCAGAACCTGTACCAGGCTTCCCCAGAAGTGTCTGTGTGGTTATATAAACTCTTCTCAAAGTGTGTGTGTGTGTGTGTGTGTGTGTGTGTGTGTGTGTGTGTGTGTGTGTGTGTGTGTGTGTGTGTGTGTGTGTGTGTGTGTGTGTGTGTGTGTGTTCACCGATAACTCATTTCACTAAATTTAAAAAAAAATCACTGAAAGCTCAAATCACTGAAAACTCATTTCACTAAATCACATTTCACTGGATGTAAGTACTGTTAGGGAAATAAAATGTATATTCCCTTTTCCCCACTGTAGTGTAAACCTGGAGTTAATATATATACAGCTGGGGTGGGGGGCACAGCAACTACTTAGCTTTTATATTTATGAATCTCTTTTCACTGAAAGCTAACAATATAAAATCAAATGTAGGTGGTGGGCTATGCCCCCACTCACCCAACTATATATACTAATTCCAGGATTGCACTACAGTGGGGAAAAAGGGCATATATATTTTATTTGCCCAACAGTACTTATTCAATGAAATGAGTTTTCAGTGATTTGAGCTTTCAGTGATTTGGTGTGAGTGTTTTGAAATTCAGTGAAATGAGTTTTCAGTGAATCAAAGTAGACTTATATATATATATCTATATATATATATATATATATATATATATATATATATATATGTGTGTGTGTGTGTGTGTGTGTGTGTGTGTGTGTGTGTGTATATAAGTGTATATATATATATATATATATATATATATATATATATATATATATATATATATATATATAGTTCAAAACATCTAAAACTCATAACATCTAAGTTCAAAACATCGAGACCACAACATCTAAAACTCATAACATCGAAAATGTATACTATGGAATAGTGTATCATGAAACATGCAAGTGTTATAGTTTAATATGCTATTCTTATGGTATCAGCATGAGATGTATTTTTATTTATATAGATTTTACTTATATAGTGTAGGAATTTATACTATTTATACAGTGTTTATTTTGCCACTCTGTATGTGTTTTTTTGGCCATACAGGTAGTGACTTAGACATTATGTGTACATTCTTTATGGTGATCGCGATACAGTGGGGTTAGAAAATTAACTTTTTCCCACTGTAGTGCAATCTCGGAGTTGGTATATTTAATTTATGGGGGTGTGGGGGGCTGAGCCCCCCACATGGGGGGTGCAGGAGGGCTTGCCCTCCTGCAGAAATGTAATAAAAACTGTGTTTGTTAGTTTGGTGTTGTTATAGGTGGAGGGGATGTTATTTGCATGTGATTTGTAGTGTTTGATGTTGTGATGTAAAGTTTTGATGTTATGAAATTTGATGTTATGAGTTTTAGATGTTTTGGGATTTAGATGTTGTGGTCTCAATGTTTTGAATTTAGATGTTATCAGTTTTAGATGTTTTGAAGTGTAACCATATAGCTATCTATCTATCTATATAGATATAATATATATATATATATATATATATATATATATATATATATATTTATTATATATAATATGTGTGTACGTATGCATGCATATGTATACACATAAACTTAGATAAAGACAGATCTCTAATTTTGAAAACTATAATGTCTTCATTTTGGAAAATGTATGCATGGAATATCTGCACTGATCTTTTTATACACTTGAGAAATTATTGGAAATAGTGAAGAATGCCAGTAATAAATACTGGTGATGTACTGTGACACCTGTGGCTGATTGGATAAAGATGTTCCTTCAATGTCTTACGTTATCTTAATTTTGAAATTATTTTCACTTTTTCATCAAATGTTATAGTTAGACAGTTTTGAGATATCTAGTTGCCTAGTACTGTACAGTGCTCCAATTCCATCTTCTATGCAGAAAGATCAGTACCCTCATATTTGGGCTTTATTGTTAGGAAAATAACTATAGAAAATGAAAAAGCCCACTCCTCCTCCATTTTCAGAGTTTCTAATATTATATAATCAGTTGAAAAAGAGATTAACACCATGCTAAAAAGAAGACAAGTTGCATTAAAGTTATAAAGTAATCCTAAATTATGAATGCTATTAGAGAAATTTGAAACATATTTATTATAGTAGTTTCACAAAATGCCTAGTGCATGTATATATAATGACACACTGTTTATACATAGACTATGATAACTAGTATACATATACAATAACTAGTTAATTTAGTCTTGATTAGTTTATTATAGTACAGACATTGTTGAGGCTTATACATTTTAAAAACATATACATCTGCTTTATGAATTTACATTTATAAGATGTACAAAAATTATATTATTTTACTTGTAATTTGATGCTTTGAACTAAATACTGATAAAAGAAATGAGTGAAACAAGACAATTTTATAATAATAACATTATTAGGAGCAGGGATACTAATTTGGCATATACAATGATATAAAAAAAGTAATTCAATGACAATATGTCATGTCAGTGGACAACCTAATTGCTAAACTATGGGGTCTCTATTGTAAATACGTGAAGTGGTTTCATTGTAATGTGTTTATCAGTTCTTTTATGGTAAACAAAGGAAAATATGTGGTACCAAAAGGATAACCTGGCCTAAAGTAACTTAGGAAATAATAGTGAATTATTTGTTTTATTTAACATTTGTTTATCAGGAAAGCCCAACTTAGAACAAAGCCAATTTTCAACAGAGGCAAACGGATAAATGCTCCAGATGCATGCCTTTGTAACATGGGAGGAAACCGGAGTACCCAGAGAAAACTCACATGAATGCAGGGAGGACATGCAGACTGCACACAGAGTGCATTCCAGCCAAGAATCAAACCAGACAACCTTTTGCTGTAAGGTGACAATGCTACTGCTGCACCACTGTGCTGTCAAGGTAGGAAGGAGGTAGTAGATATGATAAAGATAGGTGTATTAACTATCATCATGAAACACTAGCAATCAGCATTTCCTGAGATGACTGAGCAATTTATCTGCAAAGACTAAGGTGTTGTTAATATTACGCATGTCTGGGGAAGCTTGTTCCAATTCACTAGAGACACTTTGTGGAAACTTTTTTTTCACCTACTGTTATGCATATAGCATGCATGGAGTTTATGTTCTTCAATATATACAACATTTTGTTTTCTCCTTTCTACAAGTAATCTTGCAGACTTACATTAACAATGTTTCTTTTACCACCACAGATTAAGCATGCTTTTAACAGTTTCATAATTCATATGCAACTATATTATTGTGAATACACTTTCCCTAGATATTCAAGGGCTGAATGTTCAAAAAAATGCCTAGAATGTCTAGTATAATAAAAACATAAACTTGATGCAGTTTTCCAATAAGATTCACTTTTTCTAAAATCAGAAAAGTTGAAGTGAAACACTTAGGGTAGGTATTTGTCTTCTTAACTTCACAATCCATCTGAAAATAAAATAAAATAAAATAATTACCATTCTGTTAAAGAAGTGTAGGTTAATAGTAAACTACTATTAAAAGCTTTGAGTAATGGTTTTCGCACTCTGACATCTGGAAAAACTTTGGTTGCTTTTACACTACTTACAGCATTTAAGAACTCAGAACTATGCAAACTCTTAAATTCAGCTCGTTTTCCACTACTTACAGCATTTAAGTGCTCAGAATTAAGATAAAACCCTTATACTAACACATACATGGAGATTTATAAGCATCATGTCCACAATTGCAGCCAACCCTACTCTGTTTAATGGGCATGCTCAACAAGCCGTGATGATCTTTAACAGTAATTGTGACCAGGCAAGTGAGAACATTGCACACCGCAGGAAAGATCCTCATCATGGGTGTAACAGGGACCTGCGGGAAGATCATATAAGACCACCCTGTGGGCATGGGGGAGTCCAAGCTGCAGTACTGACCATCTATTGAGCATGAGCCTGGCGGGCAGTGGGTGCAATCCTGCATGCACAGTTGCAGCAACAGAAAAAAGAAAAAAGGTTTGTAGTCATGACTACATAGTCATGAGGCTGTTGTATTTTTTTATCTCAAGGCTGCATGTATGCAGAGAAGATACTTGGGGAATGTGGAAGGGGAGAAGTATGATTCAGGTAGGTGGGGAAAGGAGGTAGGTGGACCACAGAAACAAACATAGATCTTAGACAAGACTGCAAAGGGAGGTGGTGATACAATAAGGGAAGTGGAGGACAATGGAGAATGGGATATGAGACATGCAGCTACATCATTCTCAAGTAAGTGAAAATAAACAAGTAAACAAAACACACGATGGGTGAGCTACAGAAAAGTAACAAGATATATCAAGCAGAAGCAATTATGGTGTTTCCTGGTTTAATTTCTCCAGGTATTTTGGGTTTCTAATACCCTGAAGGGAATGGACCCCATTCCTAAGTCAAAGTATGATTAAAGTTCATGACATTAGTGTTATTTTCAGTCTTTGATGTTAGCCAGAAGTGCTTTTCGCAGCACCCACAATGTGCCCAGAATTTACTCCTTCTGCAGTTCCTATGGAGTTACATACATCAGTAACATTTCTAAACAAGACTAAATTATTTTTTATAAGACCACTTGCTCATACTACTATTGGAACTGTCTGTGTATCTTTCTTCCACACTGGTTTCTTTTCTGCCTACAAATCCTGGTATTTTATGACTTTGTGCCTCTCTATATGTAAGACACTGTAATCACTGGGTGTACGAATTTCTCTGATCAATACTACTTGTGTCTTCTTTTCATGGATACTATATCTTTTTTTCAGCAGCTATTTTTTGAACTGTTGGTAGTTAGTAATCCCTTGTGATATAAACGTTAACATTCTCTACAATGCTTTGTGGCTCATGTTTGTAATGCTTCTCAGCTACTTCAAAATTGCAATGTTTGCACAATCCCCAGTGCAATAGTCTTGCCACATTGTTATGCCTTTCAGTATACAGACCCTCTGCCATTAGTGTATCACACCCAACGGCAAGATGTGTGACTGTTTCCAGTTCTCTTTACAGAACCTGCATTTCATTTGTCTTTTTCTCTCACATGTTCACTGGACTTTGTAAACCGATGTGTATGTACAGTATAGTCTGACCACTGTAACTGTAAAATAATGCAAATATCATGAAAGAAGGACCCTATTGTAGCAGTACTGTGCCTACACACAACCCTGAGTGGGACTTGAACCCTCAACCCTCCTAATGTACAGAATGATCCAGTAGAAGCAGTCACACTAAAAGCATCAGGTTTATCCAGTATTGTATATACTGGATGCCTTGCAATGATGCTTATCTCATTTGCGTGCCTGATATTAGCTGAGGTCAATATACACAGCAAATATCACTTGGTGCAGAAAGAGTTAAGTCTGGCAGTTTTTATAGAAGCTTGATCTGGCATTTGGTTCAGAAGGTTAAGTCTGTGAGCTGTAGTTCCCATGGTTCAGGGTTTGAATCTGTCAGTCCTCATTTGCCTACTGTGTGACCTTGAGCAAATCACTTAACCAGATGGTGCCTGGGTCATCTGGGAGCCTGGATTAGGCTCCTCAATGGTGCCCTGGACTGTAGACCTAGTAATTATTGATGAATCTTGATAATGCTTGTACCTAATGGTTGATATACAAGAAGTAGTGGCAGTCCTCTTCAGTTGTACATGGGCATTGACAGTGCTCTTTGTGAACCATTACACACAGTAAAATCACAAAAGAAAAGAGATTTGGTAGTCATACATGGGAATGTGTGGTGTGTTTATCAATTAACCTGTGAGTGACCAAAGAACTCTTCTTCAACTTAGCAGTTTCAAAAAAAATAATTTCAAAAAATTGTGAGTTAAAACCCACCAAAAAAATGTTTTTTGCAGGTGGGGCAAACCCCCTGCACTCCCAAGGATGCTCCACCCCCCAGACCCCTAAATTAGATATACCATGCCCATGCTTGCCGCACAGTGGAAGAACGGGGACAAAAATGAAAAGTGCCCAGCTGGGTCACACAGTATAATAGATTGCAATGAATTCCAGCAGAATACTAAAGTCAGTGATTCACCAATGCAATGACCAGTAGGTAAGTCACGTTTAGGGCTGAAAAAGGGAGTACAAGAAAGAAATGAAAAGAAAAATAAACAAAGGTTACAATTTATTTATTTTATTTTATTTAAGATTTGTTTAGTGAGAAAGTCCGACTTGGAATGAAGTCAATTTTCAGCGGACGACTGGGGGGAAATGCTCCTGATAACAGAAGGTGAACAACTAATGAATTAGCATGATGAAGGTGGGGAAGGTGGGGTGTTTTTTTTTTTTTTTAATTTTATTTATTTTTTGTGGTACAGGTGCCCATTTTTCATACATGAAGAGAAGCAAAGTTAGGGAAGGAAGTAACAGATGTAAGAGGAAGGTAGGAGGGTTACATAAGATATCAGGGGCAGACAGACACAACTTAATGGGTGTGTGGTAACAGAATGAGGAAGGGGAACACAAAGGTGAAGGTGACATCAGACCATCAGAGGGAAGATAATGGTGAGGGAGGACTGAATGACCAATAGGGATACTGAGCATTCAACCTCCTGCCAATAATCTCCCTCACAATGTCTGCCAGGAGGTCCACCTCCAGTGACACTGCTACTGGTGGGTACAACTGTCCCATCATCCAGTGCAGGGCTAAATAAAGCAGTTAGTACAGGTAGGGTAGGAGGTGTGGAAGTGACCATGGCAGGCTGGGACCCAGAGGTGCTTGTTTTTTCCTTGTAGTGGTGATGGTGTTACTGCCAGCAATGCGGGCCTGACTGGTCTTGCCAGGAGTATGAGTGCAGGTCATGATACTGCTACCTGTAATAGTAAAATAAACAGAGAAAAACAAATTAATAAACATGATAAACTGTATGTAATAGAAAGGGTAGCAACAAAGGTAGGAGGAGAGAGAAGTACAAATGCTAAGAAAACTGAAGCTTGTATATATATTATAGCTATGATACACTTAAACATAACATACTTAATGGACCATGAAATGCTTCTTAATTTAACAAGGCTGTTACTTTACACAGTTGGGAGGGAGGCCTAGACCAATAGTCATCATCACCTGAATTCTGACAGATAGAGTTTTAACACGATGAGCTAAATAGGCAAACCAACAGATGTCTCTATTCTAAGAGGCAGCAATGATGCCTGAGACAAAATTTATTTATTTGTTTATTTTACATTTGGTTACAGGGAAAGTTCGACTGGACAGAAATCCTTTTTCAGTGGAGACCCGGGGAGAAAAGCAACCCATATAAGATAGATTAAGAAAAGTACACTTTCACAGGTATAGAACAATAACACTATACATTTTACATCAAATAAAACTAGGATAATAACATTGTAAACTGTACATCAGCTAAAAGTAGGGTGAAAAATGGTATATTCTGCAGGTACAAAGATGAAACACCTTAAATTGTGCAATCAAAATAACATTCAGTATGATCTAGTATAATAATTTACAGTAAACACTGAGTGATTATACTTTGAAGAAGGAGTAACTGTTGAGAGGAAGAGAGAGTGAAGTCTACAGCCTGAAAATAAAGAAGGAGTATTTACCTTAGGTGAGGAAGAAGAAGATAGAGTTAGACTAACTTGGGGAGTCACAGTTACAAATCCAGTTAGTTTGTAGGTGTGTTTTTAGAGGTTTCTTAAACTGAGCTAGGGATGTTGTGGCTGATATATATTAGTGGGCAAAGTGTTCCATTTTTAGCTATAAAACTAGAATAGAGGGAGGCCCCTGCAGGGTTATTAGAATAGAGGGAGGCCCCTGCAGAGTTATTAGACTAGAGGGAGGCCCCTGCAAAGTTATTAGAATAGAGAGAGGCCCCTGCAGAGTTATTAGAATAGAGGGAGGCTTCTGCAGAGTTATTAGAATAGAGGGATGGCCCTGCAGAGTTGTTGGCTTTAGTGACTTGAAGGAGAGTCTTATTGTTGGAGTGTAGAACCCTGGTACTGCAGTAAGGATGTATTAGGTTATGTAATGCAGGGGTTTTATCAGGGCAGTAAAGAATTGTATTGGTTAGTATAAGCTGGTTGTAAAGCAGAAGATGTTGAAGTTCTAACTCTTTGAGTTATTTAAGGGCTGAGTAGTGGTGTGTTTCAGGTGGGCTATTAGTGGCGAACATGATATTTCACTAGCACTTTATATGCAAGGGAAAACAGCTGTACTGATAATGATGTCTACCCATCTAAAAATGGTGAACATGCATATTTTCCCCATCTAATGTCCTTATTAGTATAATGATGTGGAAAAATAAACCTAAAGTATTTCATGATAACACAACCTGGGAGAGGACAGATTCATTTTCACAATTTAGGTGCAAGGCTTAGCATCCTCAACCATTTGTCCACATGTATGACAAGATGCACACACAAACACCTTAATATAATTAAACAGTAATAGTGCTACCTTTGGGCTATGGTAGTTTTGACAGAAATGGCACTGGTGTATTAAAGGCATAAATCTTGGGACTTAATCCATAATACCGTTAATATTAAAAATTAGACAATCTGAAGCATGTGTGTTTACCCCAGTGGTCTCTTAGGTGCTCCAGTCTTCCCCTGTGCCACTGCCCATTCACTTTGATATCTTCACAGGCTATAAACATAAACAGAGCACTGTGTTATACTAATGGACGGCATGCATGGCCCCTTTAAATGTGTAGCTAACGTAACTTCTACATGCAATGCGTAGATGGCACCCTCTGTTTAACTTCATCATACCATCATTGTATGATGTCAGAATTTTAGTTGGAAGTGTCATGTGATTATTCCTTTCTAGATAAACTGGGATTATGGGAATTTTGTTGTTGATCTGATGAAGTTTTGTATTTTACTCAACAAAAGCACTTATCATTTATTAAAGTTTTTGCTGGAGTATAATTTCACCATCTGTGCCTTTTCTGTGGTTACCTAGTTGGTGTTTCCTTGGTTTGCAGCATTTCTAAGGGTGTTAGGTAAGGTTCAGTTAGAGAGGAGTAGCAATGACACAGCATTCGGGTTGCAGGATTGTTAAGCTTGATGGGACACATACCCATGAGCACATACTCAATGAATTGTTCAATAAATGTTAATGTTGCATAGCTTGCACATATCACAGTTGCAAACATATTTGTAACATTAATAGTAACAGTCCTGTCTCCTTGATCAGTTGCATTTTTGTGATTGTTCTTGGGAGGACATGTACTCAGTATTAGATGCCTGACATTACTTAAAGAGTCTGGATATAGATAGATGACTACCAACATGAAAGCAGCATGCTGTATGGCCAAGAATAATACTGGTGGTGGTAAGATTTGTAAGATCCATGCAAGGACAATGCTGTTAATTCCACTGTTTTCCATAATAACAGAGCAAAGCCTAAAATCAGGCCAAGAAGAAACACAATAATGCATCTGCTGGGATATCATTCACATGTAAGGTCAAGTTCTCTTTGCAGATAATGAGGATTTTCTCCAGAGCCTCCATCTCTATGGTCATTGGCTCTTGAGCCTGTATACAGCCAGCCACCCCTAATGACCCTGTGCTTGGGAAGACATTGTAATTGATGTTAATGTGGCTGGCAGGCAAGACCATGTTTATAAAATGGTTCAGCACAAGGCCAGTGATATGATATGGGGTGCTCAAAAAAAAAACAAGACTCCTGCCATTGGAACAAAGGGCAACAGGTGGAGGCCCATCAAGTGTATCACCTGTCCCAGAGCTGGTGGAATTCTTGGCCTCCTTCAAAGGGAGTTGAACCTCTACAGAGTCCCACAATACAGTGCTGGATGTTGTGACAGAGCTATACAGGCCTCAGAGACAATCCTCTGCAGATGCCCCAAGTTTATTGTCTTATTTCACTGTATCAAATCTTGTAAATCATATGTATGCCTTAGTTACTATAATACTTAATAAAGCTCTCTGACTTACAGTATACAGGTACCCGAGGGGTTCAACTTCCACAGCCATCTGCACAAGGTATGTAAATAAACTTACTTTTCACAATGTTTATATTTGTAAAACTCTCAATTGCATGTATATGTCTGGTGCTCTGTTATATTTGCACTGGATATTTTACTCTTTGGTTTATTTGCAGGTGCTTCTTTATCCAGCACCAGCAGTGTAGAACTGCCCCCACCTGATACTGGGACATCTGCAAGCTATGATAATGATGGTGGGGATGAGCTGCCACAGTCAGGGGGTGCAGAGTCTGTGTCAGACACAGTGAATGTGACCACTGCATCCCCAGCACAAACTATGGACGCAGCCTCTATGCCTACAGATACTCAGCCTTCCCACAAATCACAAGAAGAACAGGTTAATGGGGACACTAGTATGCTCTCCCTCAGTTGATAGATGTCAGGATCTGCCCCTAGCACTCATGGGCAGAAAAGACCACAAAGGGAGTTTGTAATGGTGTTTGCTGGAGACATGGTTACTACCCACCTCCTGTGGTGGGTGTGTCATTTGCCTCAACCTAGAGTATGTGCAGGGCCATCATGATGGCTAGTAACAAAACAGGTATGGTGGGGATAGTGAGGGTGATGGAAGATATGTGTGCTGACCTACTGGAGTGTATATTCTGTATGTATGAATCTTTGGATAGACCCAGTTACATATGGGAAAGTGCACTGGCTTCTCTGACTCGTCTGCCAGGGGTGATGGTGAGGGGTCATCAACAGTGCAGCTCTTCTGCTACATCCACAGATGTTAGCCAGTGTGGCTGTGGAAAACTGCAATCCTGGTTTTGCAGTGCTAGTACTTTCACAGCTACATCTGTTGTGGAGGGGTCTAATGCCAGGAGAGGCCATCTCAGTGGTCATGGCCATCAACACTCTGGCATGTCTCATAGTAGATGCCGCTCAAAGCCATGCAGCACACCAGCATCTAGACAGGCTAATCTTACATCTAGTGCAACTCTTGGTAGAATCAGCTCTCATGGGTGGGGACATGCAAAGAATGCTGAGCCTTCTAACATGTATGCTCTGGAACTGTAAAGTAGACCAGTCCATAGTGCTGCAACTACTGATCTGTCCAGTAGACCAAGCCACAGTCTTGCAACTACTGCTGAGGCTGTGTCTCTGCTGACTCACACTCACAGGATTGCAACTCCAACTACATTACATACCACAGCTGACACTGGCTCTCATCAACATTAAAGGCCCCCCCCAGTATGGACATTTCACAGAGCAGCACATTTTCCTTTAATACTCCTCAGCACTCACTCACTTCCTTGTGAAAGACATTTAGTCCTGTGCTCCCTTCTCCATAAGTACAAAAGATGATAGCTGTGCCTTGCCCTTTGTACATTGTTACTTTGGTTGCATATGTCTGATTTACAGTGTGGCCAGCTTATGTATGGGTAAGCACATCCTGGTGTTGGTGTTGCATACATCATATTTACTGGAGTGTATCGCCTTTGCTATTGTGGTTTGAAGTTATATGCAAGTTGCTGGCTCTTTGCTGATGTCACAGCATACTTTGCCCACATCTGTCTGGCAAGATCATCTGCTGCTACTGTCTCTTCATCTGCTGCCCTTGCAAGTACCCACTCTGATATAATCACTTCCTAAGCATAATATTGTGTAACTCTGCACACTATTTTTGCACATGTTCTGGGGTCATACTGCAGTAGACTACCAGATGAATCCAGACAGCAAAACATGCCTTTCTTACCCCAAACATGTTCATTAATGTTTCTTGTTTGGGATTCAGCATGGTTATGCCATGGTCTGTTTGAATTTTATGGGTTTCAAGACCCAGGGTTCTGGGCCATATCTGGCATCACCAACATGTTGCCCCATGGGAAGCCACTCCTCGTAAACTGTTGTGGGACTTTGGGTGATGTGCTATATGTGGTAGTCATGATAACTGCCTTGGTAGCCTGCACACACATTATAGATTATACCCTGTGCATTACAGACCACCTGGCAGTTGAAGAAGTGGTACCCTTTGTGGTGCACATATAGCTCCCCAGTTCATCAAGGGGGCCTTTTTCAGTATGGGTACAGTCCACAGCCCCAGGAAACTCAGGGAACTGGGCTATATCACAGAAATCATGCATGGTACTGAACTGGGCTATATCACAGAAATCATGCATGGTATTGACTCTCTCCTTTGGGGTATGAGGAAACTACACATGTTCCCCCCATGCTGAAGCATAGCATTGAGAAACTGGTGGAGAATTCTCAAGGTAGCTGACTAAGATACTCCTTTTGTGTTCCCAGTATGTTGCTGAAAGGTCCCTTTAGATAACATATATAAAGTCACACATATCTTAATATCCACTGGGATAGATACTCCATAACTCTGATGGGGTTACAGATGAGGAAGACTCATATCCACAGTTTCTTGAATGGTGCTTATGTCAACACTATACTGGTGTACAATGTTAGTGTTGTGGAAACCATGAAATGTTAAGCATGGTTGGATGAGTCTTTATCTCTGGGGCCATCAGAATGACAGCTAAAATAAGAGCCTCTTGCAGATACACATTTACTCAATTTGCAGCAGCCAGTAAGATTATTTAACAATATACTTATTCTAAGCATGAGCATTCATATAGGTCCATATATACAATGGGCACAACGCCATTGCATGACATTCATACATTTCTTAAATGTTTGGCAATATTGCTTTGCCTCATTAGCATACACGGAGATGCTCATTTAATAATTTTATCCATTACCACATCATTTTACAGTCAGTAGCATATACCATGCCTGACTGCTACTTAGCTTAGCCTTGTCATGCAGCTTATTTCCTGAATCGCATACACCATGGCTAATCATCACACAAATTCATTATCATGATATAGCAATATTTTCTGAAACTGGCACCATGTGGTCTGCTTTACCTGGTTGCCATAATGCTTTCTTGTCTTCATTATAATTCATAATCATATTATCTCCTCATACATATATTTCACTCTGTTTTTAATATCCAGTTGGTGGCCACGGTGGTGCCGTGGTTAATATTGTTCCCTCACAGCAAGGGTTCTCTGGTTTGATTTTTGGCTGGGGTGCCTTCTGTGCGGAGTCTGCATGTCCTCCCTGTGGTCATGTGGGTTGCCTCTGGGTACTTCGGTTTCCTCCCACATTGCAAAGACATGCAGTAGGTGGATTGGACACTCAAAAATTGGCTGTAGGTGAGTGTGTGCATGACTGAGTGGTGCGAATGAACTACCATGGCAGGGCTAGACACCTGGTGGTGTAAACCTTAGCTCAAGATGATTGTCACTGTGGAAGTGACATCCTGACTCCATATGCAAAATGAGAATAGGGGTTGAGGATGGATGGATGGATTTGTGAACAGTAGTCACTGCTTTTAAAATCTGTTGAATTTCCCGTCATGATGGCTTAAAAGATAGGATATTTAGATCCTTTAATCAAACCCACTTTTGTGGTCTGTTAGAATCATAGAATCTGGTCTTTACTCTGAGTGAACTTCCCTTATTGTGAAATGTGTTACATAGTACAGCATTATTAAAGTCAGTAAAGTATCCCTGAGATTGTTTCTCTTACATTCCTATTAGTGTATTGACAGTGAGTAGCAAAATATATATGACTATCAATCAAATTCAATAAAGCCAACATGGTAGTGCACGGTTTTGGATTCAGTAAGTTGTGTGCACTGCTGTGCAAACAAGGTAAACACTGTGGCATGCTAATTACAGCATAAGCAGCTGAATTGCATGCTAATCAACCAATCCAACATGGAGGAGCTATTCAACAAGCTATAAAGCAACCATGTCGGCTCAGTGCTGGTTTTCCCTGTGAATTCCAAATCCTATTGGAATATAGCCACGGAAATGAGTCTATACAGAAAATATGTTAGGTGCTGCTGTTAGTTTAATTCATTAGTATGTGTAATAGGCTGAAGTCTATGCTGCTGCTGCTAAAAGACAAAGGCCAAGAAGGAGAAGAGTTTGCAAACCCCATTTAACTTATCATAACCTACATGATGTGGAAATTGTAGAGCACTACAGGGTGGATAGAGACACACTACAGGAACTCTGCAACCTCTGTCATCCTCAGCTCAGACCCAGGGCAAATGAAAGAGAACCCATCCCAGTGGAGACAAATGTCTGTGTAGCACTTTGAATCTTAGCTATAGGTACTTTTCAGAGACCAACAGGGGACATGTTGGGGTGTCACAGGCATCAACATCCAAGGTCCTCCATCAGTTCCTAAATGCTATGCTTCAACATGCCAGTGACCACATATATTTCCCAGTAATCCTGAGGATAGGGCCACAGATATGCAGAAGTTTTACCATGTAGCACACGACCCTGAAGTACTGAGTGCCATAGATTGCACAAATAAAGAAATTAAGGCACCACCCAGGGAACCGTGTAGGCTCTACATAAATAGAAAGGGATTTCACTCTATTAACTGCCAAGTCATGTGTAGTTTCAAGGGAATCATCTTAAATCATACCTCTCAACCTGGAAACATCAAAATCTGGGCAAAGGCCCATGAAAAATAGGTACAAATCTGTACATTGAGTAATATAGGATTTGCATACATAATTACATAACCCTGCCCACTCCCGTGAATTGTGGGATACCAACTTTCAAATGCAAACTGAAAAGCAGACAACCAAAATATGACTCCAGACCCAGAGTCCCCCTCCAGCCATTCCAATGTCCCATTACCTGGCTATTTGCCCCATTTACCATAAACACTAATTTGCATACTGCTTTACTTCTACAACAATTATTTGGATTTTATTTTACATTTTATAGCACAATGCACAAACACTAATATACATCTGCTAAACAAAGCAATACAGTCTCACAATGAAAATAGTCTTAGCATTAAACCTTTTCTGCCCTTGAAACTCACATTCATTGAAACAGTATTGAAACCCACACCACATCCAAAAAAAATGCAGCTGGCCAGTGGTGGATAAAGATTATCTTTGTGCTGTTTTCAAATTATAGGCCCCTTTGCACAAAACAAAAACATACATGTGTTCTTTGATACACCTTCCTGACCTTTAGTAAATTATATTCCTTATATAATACAGCACACTTTTAGATTTAAAGTGTATTTTAAATTTATTGTTTGAACGTTTTTCCAGTAAGCAATGAAACAAAATGCACGAACCAATAATGACAAAACTGCCCAATTCAGAACATTTCCATCATAAAAGTAATGAAACAAAATGCATGACCCAATAAAAACAAAATTGCCCAATTCAGAACATTTCTATCATAAAAGTCTACTTACACACACACACACACATTATATATATATATATATATATATATATATATATATATATATATATATATACATATGTATATATAAAACTTAATGTAAATAGAATGACAATAGTGTAAGCCATGGGTATCTTGCACAGCTTCTCAAACTTATTTTCAATTTCAGTTTTTTGCTTGACTTACTCTGATTTGTGTTATCAGACCAACTCAATAGCTGTAAATGCACAACAAAATAAATTAGGCAAACTGCATGTTTTAAGACTTCCAATTTTTAGTCCAAGTACTGACAGACTCTCTCCCACATTTATCTTGTAGCATCACAACTATCATTGTAATCCAGGTGCTGTTAGCTGGCCACTCTTGCGTCTCCACTGTCTGCAGTGGAAAAATATGTATTTTATCTTGAATGCTGGAAAATGTACTGTACTTGTTTAAACATATTTTCTTATAATGCAGCAGAGAACATAATAATTCTGATTTTCTGTTCCTGAATTTGGGTTAATGATATTTTGCTCTTTCCACTGAGGCACAAATGCCTTTGTCCGTGACATTTTCTCACTTCTGTTGTAACTGTAGTTATACCCTTGACTTGTTACACCCACCTCAAAAGTACAACAACACAGTACAGTATCAGGAATGCATCTAGATACTGTGGGAGTAGAACCCACATCCTTCTACATCCAAAGTAAGTATTTAACCTGTCATGCTATTAACAATGCAAGCGGACTTAGCATAAGCAGCACTAAACTTCTCTTCCCCTGAAGCTCTCAGCTCCTTGTAAAATACACTCAACACTCAACTGTATCTCTCAACTTTGCAGTACACGAAATCAGGAAAAAAAAAGCCAACATTTATTGGGGGGGGGGGGGACAAAAGCCCAAAACCAGGGACACAATTTAGACATTGCTTGTATAGTTTTGAAAAGTTGCTAGAATAAAATGCTATGTTATCACCATGCATTTCACTGCAAAGTCTTGAACTCAGGACCCTGGGCACTGCAGTCAGAGCAACATACCACTATGCCAAATCAGCAGCTTCCTGTAAGATGGGAAGACTGAAACTTAAATGGCTATCATTTAGTGAATTCAGTTCTCACTTCTTACCATAGCTCTCAACCTCTTAGCAAAAAATGATATGGACAAAGCCAATAACGGGGGAATATAGCCCCCAAACATATTCAGTGACTTCAGTTCTCACCATAGTTCTCAACCTCTTAGCACAAAAAAACTGGACTAAGCCAATAATAGGGAGATACAGCCCCAGAAGTAGGGACATATTTCAAATACTGATCTTATAAACTTAGAAAATTGCTAGAATAAAAGGTTTGGTGTTACCATTTGTTTTCTGAAGAATATGAAGTCGGAAATTCAAATGCCTGTCATTATTTAGTGAATTCAGTCCTTCACTGATTTGTCACAAAAATCCAGAAAAATCACAGTTATGAGGAACAGAACATAAATATGAAGCAAATGTCTGGAAAGTGGTGGTGGGTAGGGAATTTAGGCTCTTATTACCTGTACCCAAGGTACAGGCTTTGAGTCTGAGTACCTCTAACAACCAGGTCTATTCACCTGGGGCATTTCACACACACACACAAACACACACACACACACACACACACACACACACACACACACACACACACACACACACACACACACACACACACACACACACACACACACACACCTTGGCAGCATAATTAGCTCTAAATACAACCTTGGCAGTAGAATAAAATATAAATCAGCACCTCTGCAGCAGTCCTGCTTGCACCTTCCTTCCCTTCCAGGCTTTATTTCTGGAAGTAAGTTCTGTTCAACCACCATCAGCTACTGTTCCTAAATTGCAGCTATGTTCAACAACCTTGCAGCTTCTGGAAATGGATGAACATTATGCTGTTGAGCTCAATTCTGACAGGCTGGCAGGCCATTTCATGAAGTTAACGTCATTGCACACATGATGATGTCAGCTCAAAAAAGTGGAAAACAAATTTTAAACTAAAAAAGCCGAGAAATTTGGAAATTAAGGAGTGCCACACAGGCATCGTGGCACCCCATTATTTGGACCTCAAAACCAGTAAAAATGAGTAATTCAGTATGGTTGGGAGGTATATCAGTGAGTGGGTGTGTGGGTAAGAAAGAGAAGCAGGCAGACATTTGGATAAAGCAACAAATGGCCAGTGAGACAAAATGAGCTTTAAGCTGCATGGCTGAACCAAGTAACTGTTGTATGTGTGTCTGTAGGGGTCATTCAGGTGAAATTGGTGTGTGAATGTCTGCATGACCACATCCAAGCTCTGTGCTAGCTCTATATCTTGGTATGTGAGCCATGCATGGTAGAGGTGTAATTTCATCATTGTTATACCCAACCACAAGAACTGGCTCTGCCATGAGTTGCACTGGCACATCCATGCCCATGATCAGATGCACTGTTGCTACCTGAACATGACTGATGTCTGCTGGATGACATCAGAATGCCCAGGACCATGACTCCATGGCCTGCCACATCTGGGTGTGGACTGCTCACTCACTGACAGAGCACTGGAAGTATTGCCACTATGGAAGCATAATCAGGCATGGCCACATTGGCTAACAGCAAATGATGTGGTTGACCTACACCCATGAGGATGCTGTTCCCCTCCCAGTAGACGTTCCATTAGAGATATGACTCTTTCCATCACAGACACCCCTTATGCCAATGTGCCTTTCATCTGATCCATTGAATTGGCAGCACAGTGGAGGCAGTCATGCATGTCAGCCCGTGTCACATCTACAACCCTAAGCATTTCTCTGGAGCACCTATGGGAATGTGCCTGGGCCTCCATGATGGGCCTAAATATATGTTGAGTGGCATGGGAAGAGACAGCTGGATCAGGTGGAGGATGGACAGCAGGCCTCCTCTGAGCACCCCTAACAACCCTCCTGCATGGCACCTCACCCACACTTTGACTATGGCCAGAGTCAACAGGCACTGAAGCTGCAGTAACCCCACTTCCCTGATCAGTTGCCTTGCCCTCCACCTGTCCAATATATGTGGAGGTCACTGGAATGGGTAGGTGTAGGCCTACTGGCTGTGGCCGATGGATTTGCAGGGGATGGCTGAATGTCAACCTCAGTGTCAGATTCAACCTGTGCACCCCCCACATGTGGCTCTGTGTGGCCACCATCATCATCAGTGTCTGTTGATACACTGACATCAGGTGGTAGAAGTCCCACACTTCCACTGTTAGGATCACCTGTGATAAAAAGCAACAAACACAGGAACAATTATTACCTAACCTACTATACTCCAACATATACTAAAAAATGACAGCACCACCATTATTAGACAGCACAGCAGTACACACAACAGTCCTAACATCAACATCACACAATAAAATATTTCTTTAAATTTCTCATCAGTACTAACATAGAAATATTTGGCTTCCCATCTGCAGATGAGGTTATCTTCTGCAAGCCAGATGGTCCTAGAAGAAGTTAAGTAAAAGGAAAGGGCAACTTCATCAAAATTAACAGTAACACAGGGGGGTAATACTTTTACCCCTTTATATGTCCATCAACTATACTTTCAACAAGAACTTGGATGACAACTCCAGCCTAAGCTAATCAATCAGAATGTTTTGTTAACTGTAGCAATCTTCAACCCCCCCCCCAAAAAAAAATCTTGTGACACAGCAGTAATGTATTGATTTCAATTGTTTTACTATACAACAACTAAGATACCAAAGCCTACCTGGAAGCTCCTCCTGGGATATGCTTACTGTTCGTGAAAGTGTTGTACTGTCATTGATTACATGCTGTCCTGCCCTTTCCTGGGAGCTGTCTGGATCCCTGACAGTGGACAGGAACTCTTCATTTGGTGTCAGTTGTGGCTCCATAGTAGGCCCTCTCCTGGTGCCCAACTGATCATGGCCCACTGCAGCTATCTTCTGTGCAGATGTGATCATGGTAGTGGCCCTGCGGTGCACCTGCTCATATGTCCTAACATGGCCACCCATGGCTTTAACATCATTTACAATCTGCCACCAAATCTGCATTCTGAGTGCCATATCTCTCTGTCCCTTTTCAAGCATGAAGGCACCATGTTGCCTAAAAGCATCCGTTATCACTTTATATTCAGCATTAGTGAAGGGTGGTCTTCGAGGATTGACATGCCTGGGTGGCATACTCCTAGATGTCCTAAAAGACAACAGAAGGATAATACACATAAGTATCACATAACTACAAAATAACTGTTCCCAGATAAAACAGAAAAAGTACCATCTCAGTATTACCCACTGGAGAAGCATAAAACAGTCTGGAGATGTGAAATACAAACAATAGGCTGTATGCAAAAAAGGGAGAGTAACAATAGCAACATATCCTCGTCTGTGCCATAATAGAAACACAGCTTTGCTCCACCCGCCACCTCCAGAAAGAACAGGCAAATGACGCATTTTGCCAACAAACCATCTTTGAAATGCTAAAAGTGCTATCAGATGAACTGTCCCTGAAACATTTGTACATATTTATCACAGAGCATTTCATTTTAGGGTATTGGCAATCATGTATACCTGTGAAATACATTGACAAATATGCTCATGCTGTACACTTCTAACTAATGCATACAGATAAAAATGTAAAAGCCTTTGCTTCAGGTTTTTCTTAATTACATTCTAGCATATGCAATATGTAGCTGACAAAATGCAAGCATGCCTTCCCAAGTTCAGTAATCCTCTGTGCAGATATATCCCAGTCATAGCCCCTGTTCAATTTTCTCCACATAAACAAGTCTTCTCACCTTCAGTTTGCCTAGCTACATGGTTGCTTTTTTATATGGTGTAGGTTCAGGGCTGTTAGCACAGCGAAGATGCAAATGAGGTGTGAACTGATTAGAAGTGCTGAATCCCAAATACTTGGAACTGTGTAGGAGATGTAAAGATAGTGCAGGCACTCCCTCATTGTTTGTTTTTAATGGATTGCAACTGTGAATGATTACTGGTCGAGAGAAGGAAAACACAACGGCACTGGAGGCTGTCTTACATCCAGTAGGTGTGTCAGATTATACTTACAAAGTGTTAGATGTAAGGCTGGAAATCTAAGTAAGCAGCACTCAATTCACAGGTTATGTTCATTAACATCCAAGCTCCCCTTCACTTGTTGGCAACTGCATATGATATTATTTCCAAATAATATCACCACACATTTTAAGGCCAGTGATACAGAGTGGCATGTGTCCGATTAATTTTCAGATAAGGGAAGAATGACCAACAAACACAGAGAGGTAAGACAGAGCTGTATATTTGCAAGCAATAATCATAACTGGTTGTGTGATCACTTAGTGAACTACATCCAAAAATAATAAATGTACAACTAACAGTTGTATGGTTTCATATTACTGTAGATGATGTTGCAGTTGGTTGTGTGCAGAATGATTTCAGTTCCTTGCTGCAAAGGAATAAGGCACCCATCCTGTGATCTGAAGGTTCGTTGCAGTGAGAGTTCAAATACAGATCTATGTAGATATAACTCATGTGAACCAACATTTTCTAGTCTGTGTCATAGACTAATTTTCCTCATTTCATCTACTTGTCCCTTTTTTCTTTTTTCATTTTCTGTCTTTTTTTTTAATTTATTTATTTTTTTTAGTTTTGGGGGCGGGCAGTGTTTGAGCACTTTGGCGGCACTCAGCACAATCATGGGAATGAAGAAAATGAATGGCTGGTTTGGTTGTTTTTATCTCATTTGCAGGAAGAGGGCAGTGAGAAAACTGGACAACTGGACCACCAAGGAACCAGACAGGACCTAGACAGCCAAAAATAGAAACTGGATACATGCAATTAATTCTATTGGGCACTGTGCAAACCCACTAGGTGGCATTGGGCGGCTGTTAAACGGAGGCTTTAAGAAGGATTAGTAAATTAGGGAATGAGATGTAACTAGTGCAGCAGGTGTAAGTGTAGTGCTGGAGTATAGATGTCCTGGGCTTTAGGGGTTCCTATTAGAAGCTCAACTGCTTAGGTTGTCGAATGCCGAAATGTTGACACCTAAACAGCAAAAGCTTAAAGCTTAAAAAACGGCCACTTATGTGAATTCTTTCCTTGGGAAATAATTAAATTGACCATTATCTGGGATTTGCCTTTTGTCCAATGTAGAGCGATCTCGGAGTTGGTATATTTACTTAGGAGAGGTGTGGAGGGCTTTTGTTAGGCTTTGGAAGTTTATTTTAGTTTGTGGTGGCCTAGATGATTTACCGAGGAAAGAATTCATGTATGTGACCGTTTGCTATTTTAAGCTTTCGCCGTTTAGGTGTCAACGTTTAGGCGTTCGACAGCCTAAGCAGATGAGCTTGTAATACAGACCTGGGTTCTAGTAAAGGGTGTGCAGCCTTTTTTTTACTGTTGTGACAGTGCAGTTTATAGCAATGACTTGAAACATAGACAAGTGTTATTCAACTTTCTCGTGCCAACAGGTGTAAGTGTAGAGCTGCCATACCCATGATCCTGGGTTCTAATACAGGATATTCCATACACTTTTCCAGTTTTTCCACTTCCCATTATAATAGTCGCTCTCACTTATAACACTTTAAATAGTGCAGCTGATATGAAATAGATGTATGAGGGATGAGACACCATTACTGTGTTTTCAGATGTATAAATGAGTGTATACTGTGTACTATAGTCCTGTAAGTATAATTTTGCTATCTGGACTTGCATGGCCTTCACAATTACATAAGACACACACACAACTGGATCTGTATCCAATAACCTTGTCAGGCCACACACATACATGTGTAACACTCAAACTGTCACCTGTACTTATGCATGATTCCTGATTATGTCTGAGTAACACTTCTTCTGTGGCAAAGATGGAAAATCAATGATGTGGAAGAAAATGTTTTGTCCCTTATGCCTAGGTTTGAATCCCACAGTATACAAATCAATGCTCCCAGTGCATGTCTGCAAACATAACTCACCTAACAGTTACCTTCCAATTTCCAATATATATTTCCAGGCTACATCAGTAGATGCCCCTCAGACTAAAACCAAGCGTCAGATTACCCTTCCAGTTGCAATTATTTAATTCCTCACTGCTTGGCACTGCTGCTCTCTGCTTACAATTATGCAAACACATTGCTTGGGTGTGTGCACTCTCAGTAAATGGAATAACTGGAATTGTCAGGAAAGCATCAGTCTCCATTGCTCTAGGTCTGCTGGTAGATATGGCTGGTGTTAGTGGGGAACATGCTAGGTTTAGGGCACAGTGGTGGGGTGTCCAGGAGTCCAGCATATTTATTGGACTCCTGGCAAACCACCACAGCCAAAGGCTTCTGTAGGGGGACTATTCTGGCTCTCAGTTAAAGTCTGAGGTGTGGAATAGGTTAGCCCAGGCTTTGTCTAGTGCCACTTGTATCCAGTACACTGGAGAGCAATGTAGGCATCAGTTTAATGACCTATAGAGGAGAAAGAGGGATACTCTTAACCACTGGTTGGAGGAATTTAGGACTGCAGACATCCTCTCAGCTGTGTTAGTATCAAGTAAAAAGAGTACTTGTAAGATTTAGAAACTTAATATAGGCAAAACTGATCCGCATAATGCTGGTCAGTTCTTTTCTGTTCTTTCCCAGCTGCCAGGGATCAGGAGTTCAATGTTTGGCCCATGACCCTAGATTGAAGCGACTGAGGGAAGGAAGTGGTATGTATGCAGCAGAAGAGAACTGTAATTGTAGCAGTAAAAGTTAAAGATAGTTTTTTTGATATTGTTTAGAGTTGTATCAAATTGAGCATGCATATCCCAAATGTAAAAGCAAGTATGCATGCATTAGTCTATAGCACAGACCAATTGTAAGATATTAGACTTTAGTCAGAGGTTGTGGGTTAAAATACCACAATTCACAACTATACAATACTGTTATTTCTTCAATAATAGTTAACATTAATTAAAAACTCTACACCAGTGGTACAAATGCCTGCGGTAAACTGTAATCTGTATAACTGGAACATGCAGATGTGCGATATATGCACATTTCAAGGATTACTTGCAGCAATCTGTAGTATAGTGTGTATCTGTTAGGAGGTATACTTAAAAGTAAAACTTAAGATACAAGAGCTGTATAATTGTATTAATGCATTGTATGTCATATATTATGGTACTAATTTTATCTCTTTTTTTCTCCTCTCACCTCAACCCATATCTCTCTTTTTTATTTCCTTTATTTTATTTTAAAAATAATTTTTATTTTATTTTTTTATTTTTATTATGTGTCGTCAAAATATGTCTATGTCATCCATGTGTACCGCATCACTAAATCCACCACAGCTCAGGTGGAGTAGGCCATCCACATTGGATCATCCTGCCCCCACTCCACCAGTTCCACCACCGATGCCCAGCACATCTGGGAACCAACCTGGCAGCACCGCCTCTGCACTACCTGCACCCTCAGGTAGTCCTGCCCTGGAGGCTGCTCCATTGGTACCCTCCAAGAGAGTTGCCAGGGATGGTGTGTAGAGTCATGCACTGCACCATTGGTACATATCTACTCTGGATCGGAAAGCTGCTCTCCCTCATGTTCCATATGAGGAGGAGGAGATGCCAGACATTCCAGCCACCAGCAGAGTAAGAAGACAGCGATGACAGTCCAGTGGGTGAGGACTCATTACTCACTGTCTCCAAGCTGGATGGTCATGGGCCTGGGTTATCCCCTCCCTCACCCCAATCATGGTGTCCATTACCACCCCTATCTCTTGTTTTGTTTGTCTTGTCTGTCTACAATTGCTTCCTCACATACCCAACTTACCTGACCCAGACATACCTACGTCCCTTCCCCAACATTCCTCTCTCTCTGAAATAAAAAATAAATGGGCACCTGTCCCACAAAAAAAAATAAATAAATAAATAAATAATAATAAAACAAATCCTATACATAGCTGCCCATTTCGCACATATGTCTTCTTGACATACTTGATTCGTCCAATTGGCTGTAGAACATGATTGAGTTGTGGTCACCCCTCTTTGTGGAGGTGACAGTCCAAATTCATTTAATAGTCTGCACATATTTTCAGTTTATACTATTAAATAAATGGATAGTTATAGATTTTTCCTACCACCCTCCTGCAAATTCCTGTCTTGCTTTCCCTTTGTTCATCCCCCACTTGCGCCTCATTTCACCACTTTCTTGTCTACCCCATTTTCACTACTTTAATCTTGGCAAAAAATAGAATCACACACAATACACATAAGTAGCAGAAAAAGCAATGGATCTCTTCACTTTTTGGGCTCTGTGTTTGTGTGGAGTTGAGCCTCATGCACCAATGTGCAATGATGGCAGGCAACAGCAAAATGGTGTGGTTACCTCTTCTAAATGCCACTTAAATGTGCTGTGCTATGCCAACACACAGCAACACATGTACTCTAAAGAATGCATGTCATTGCATTATCAATGTTTATTTAAAATATTTGAAAGTATTAGATAAACCTAGATTCAAACCCAGTATCATCTGGGCTCAAAAAGAAATCTGGCAATGCATCTACACCTGCTGCCACAGAGTTAGTTAAGCAGAGGGTTTGTTTCATACACTCAATACTAACTTTCAGACTTTAGCAATGTGGCTCACTTTTGCGTAATGCTTAGTTATGGGCAAATATGAATAGTATTGGAAATGTATATCTCGCATGCGCAAACACTTTGCCAACCGTAGTGCAAACCCACTGCTCACTGTGCTATGTAAAAGTAAATATTATGTATTATTGTTGTTTATTGCCCATTTTCTGTCTATTACATACAATTACATGTAGAAAATAGCAAACTGAATGCTCTATCTTACAATATGTCACATATTTACAATACAGCCATGCGTTGCTTACCACCAAGCACTGCAACCCTGGTGTCTCAGTACTTTTTCCACACATATATCACCTACACTACAACAATTAATATCCAGTGTTATGTAATATGCAATGCACATGAAGCTGGTAACAGGCAGAACTAGAACTATTCACTCATAAGCATAAAAAGCTTTATCTGCAAGGCTATGAAAGGAATCAGCATGGACTTTATCCACAGGGACATAGGTGATCTTCAACACACAATTCAACCCATGTTGGTTCTGTCAAGTGTAGATTTTGCTTATTAAACCTAGTGGACTTCTTTGATATTGACCCCCAAAGACATGGATGAGGGATAACAGGACATACTGCCTATGATGAGTTATCAAAGGCCTTTGACACTATTCCCCATTCAGCAAAAATGAAAAGTTCCGTACTAAACAGACCAAAAATTTCTTTAATGCAAAGTTCCAATAATAAAATGAGCGCTTTCGTCTGCCCACAGCAGACTTCTTCAGAATAATGAACATCTGGTGCCATGATTTTTTATACAGTCATACATTGTATAATTAATCAATAATTAAACCAATTAAACCTTCATTATCTTTTAAAGGTAAAAGGGACTGGACGTAGGGAGATTACCCATACCTCGAGTCCTTTAATATGTTGAACATTTTTTATGTGTATGTATGCTAGGACATCCTAAATAAATACTAAAATGTTGGAAATTCTGCACAACAAGTTGAAAAATTAAAAACATTACATTACAAAATTTATGAATCAAAAAACATCTTTAAAAATTGTATATGAGAGAATATATGTTAGTTGTATGTACACTTTATAGTGCAATACTTTTCATTAGCTTGATGAACTTTTTTTCTTTCTTTTTCCATCAACTACCTATTTCATGTAAAGCCAACCTGAGTTAAAAACCACTAAAATATTCCATTAAAATTGAAATTTTTATATGTAATAATATAAATACTATTTTTTAACCAAGTGCAATACAATGATAGTAGTGTGAAAATACATAAAACTTTAGGACAAAACAATGTGTTAAAAAACACACATAAAGTTCATCTATAGGGCAAGTATCTGAAGGTAAAAAACAGTTAACAAGTTAGACAGGGAAGCATTTCCCCTAAGCAAATTAAATCACACAACCAAATGAATGGTGAGTCAGTGGCATAAGACTTTAGTTTCTAGGTCTGGAGTATGTGTGATGTATTGTGTATAGGGGGTATATAATAAGAAAAAATGTTGATCCAAATAGTGTTTTTTATTTTTTATATAATTTATATGTATGTATATATAAAGTTGACCAATCTTCACATGAAAAAACATTTGTAATATTACAATTATACCAAAGCAGCTTTATCTATTAAAATAGATTTTATGTTGATATATTCATTAACACCAGGTGGGTAGTTGGACCTCAGTCTTAATTGCCACCTTATCTCTCTTTGCAGCAAAAGATTCTTAATTAATTAACTATTCCCCATTCATGCATAATACAGAAAATCAAATCTCCTATCTGGGAATTAACCCATACATTGCTAGATATATAGCTAACTGGCTCAATGACAGGTCACGCAAACTGTCAAAGTTGGGGACTGCACCTCCATCACTACCAATGGAATATCACAAGGATCTCTGCTGGGCCCTCAACTGTTTGGAAATTATTTCTGTGAAGCCCAGGCAAAGGTAGATGACCTATGGTTTACCAAGTTTTCAGATTACTGTTAAGTGGACACAGTCATACAGAGTCCCCCAGTGTGTTAACATATTACAGAAGTGGCTGACACAGACAAATGATTGGTGCCAAATTCATGGACTGGACCTTAAAGCAAACAATGCCTCATTGCTCCCTTTGACAATGAAGTACCCCTTGCTAATTATGATATACATAGTACCCCTCTAAGCTCAAACTCAGTATTTGAGACTTGGGAATACATATTGATAGCAATCTGCACTTCAATCACTATGTGTCCATAGTAGTGTGACACACATTCTACATTTTGTACCTCATAAATAAGGCCATCACATCCAAGATCAGGGAGGTTATAGCTCTGCTGTACTTTACCATTATCAAACCACTAATTGAGTGCAATGCTCCCTTCTGGCTGTACCTCACCAGACACATGAAGCGACTTGAGAAAACACAGAGTTTTATGACAAGGAGAATCCAGGGCTTCCAAAACATGACATACATGGAATGACTGAAAGATCTGTCACTGTGCTCAGTACCATACAGGCTGCTGAGAGATGACTTATGCCTGGCCTACAGAGTAGTCTCAGACCCTGCCCTAGTGAAAATACTGGATATCTGCAAATAAAATGGGACAAGAATAACTTGCTCCAGGGATCTCAACCTAGCCTATGACATAAACAGAACATGCTGGGGAGACAGATATATCTCCTAGTGATTGACACTCCTCTGTAATAGGCTCCCACTGCATGTGAAGCAGTGCTCCTCAATTAACCTATTTGAGTGGAACCTTGACAACTGGATAGGTGATTGTAAATTATTCCCTGGGTGGCACCTATGTCCATCATTGACTGGGCCAGTTGGTACTGCTCACAAAATTGCTCTGCTAACAAGAACCATCTAACTATGCTCAATAAGGGTACTTGTGTTTTTACACAGCTAGGCTTGTAAACACCCTAGGGCCATTAGGCTAGTAACCTCCTATGATCCTGTGAATCCTTGAACCTATGCAGGCCTCCAAACATCTTCTCTCCAGCATGGCCTACTGATGCCAACCACTATAATTAGACCTGCAGTCTTGTAAAAGTCAGCCATGTGCTTGTGCACTTGTGCAAATTACTGAGTTTTGTAGTCTGTGTACTTAGGGGTTATATTCTCACTGCAGTCAAGTGTGTGTGTGTGTGTGTGTGTGTGTGTGTGTGTGTGTGTGTGTGTTTGTGCTCTTGCTTGACATTACAGAGAGCCTTTTACAGCAGCATGTGGGACACTGTTATTGCAATATTTTCCTCAACAGACGCTGCTGATGTTATCAGCTATAAAGTGTTGCTTGAGACACTCCAAGTCAGACTTGTGCTGTGGCACTTGTGTAAGTACTGAGTTCTGTAGTCTGTGTACTTAGATATGTAGGGGTTCTGTTCTCACTGCAGTCAACTGAGTGTGTGTGTGTTTGTGTGTGTGTGTGTCTAGACAGAAGATCAGAATTATGTATCCTACAGTGACTGCTCCAATGCCAATGGATTGATAGTATTTTGATATTTGCACATACATATGCATCCATTTTATGCAGGCCTCCCAACATCTTCTCTCCCACATGGCCTGCTGAAGTCACCAACTATAAGTTGACTTGCAGTCTTGTATATGTCAGACGTGTGCCATGGCATTTGCATAAAGTTCTGAGTTCTGCAGTCTGTATATTTAGGTAGGGGTTCTATTCTCACTGCAGTCAACTGGGTGTGTATGTGTTTGTGCTCTTGCTTGACATTACAGAGATTATTTTACAGCAATGTGTGGGACATTTTATTACCATATTCTCCTCAATGGAAACTGCTGATGTCATCAGCTATAAAGTATTGTCTGAGACACTCCAAGTCAGACTTGTGCCATGGAACTTGTTTAAAGTACTGGATTCTGTAGTCTGTGTACCTACATAGGTAGGGGTTCTAGTCTCACTGCAGTCAAGTGTGTGTGTGTGAGTGTGTGTGTGTGTGTGTGTGTGTGTGTGTGTGTGTGTGTGTGTGTGTGTGTGTGTGTGTGTGTGTCTGTGCTCTTGCTTGACATTATAGAGAGCCTTTAACACCAGCATGTGGAACACTGTTATTGCACTATTATCCTCAACAGACACTGCTGATGTTAATAGCTATGTCAGATATATGGATATGCACTATTCCCACCAGTGCAGGGTCAGAGACTGGCCTGGAGGACAGGCAGAAGTCACCTTATCCTATACAATACAGATTACAGCGACGTGGCTTTCAATCTATCCACAGACATTATGGCATGATTTATAGGCCCTATGTTTTCTTGATGAGAAAGCCCTATGGTATCTCGAGCTGCTGTCTGGTGAGGTACATGCAAAAGAGAGCATTGTACTCTATTACTGTTCTAATGATGTTTGAGTACAGTGCTGTTATACATTCCTAAAATCTGACCATGATGGCATTACTTATGATGTGCACAACACAGGCTTTAAATAAGAGTGTGCACACTTGGTGGATGACATTCTGATTGCTATTTACATGTATTTCCAGTGCCTGTATCACTGGGTTTCAACCTAGCAGGACTGTTGTCAATGCTGTAATCAACATGGACTTCCACTTTTCAGAAGGACAAAATAAAGGCACATTTCTGCATTGATTTGTAGATCATGTTGCTTTGTCACCAAACATTTGTCTGTGTTAGCTCCTCCTGTAGTAATGGTATCTTCATTGGTGGACTCAGTGATTGCACACAATATGCAAGAATCAGCAAACATGGTAAGCCAGAGGCCATATACTTTAGCCTGAACTGTCAAGAAATACAGTTCAAACAGTGAAGGGACAAACACAGATCCCCGGGGTTTGCCAGTTGTGACAGTTCTACTGGTACAGGTTGATTCACTAACATTTACATGATATGTTCTGTCAGTGAGCCAATTAGTTACCCATCAACTGATATAAGGTTTAATCCCTAGATTGGGAGTTTTCCTAATGATACCTGTGTGTGTGTGTGTGTGTGTGTGTGTGTGTGTGTGTGTGTGTGTGTGTGTGTGTGTGTGATTGTGTTAAAACTATAGTCCAGATCACACTAGGCAGTATGCACTGTCTTACCTTCATCCAGGCCTATCACACAGAATTGATGGGCTGTGACAACATCACAGATCACCTATGGCATGACTCAGCACATACACCTTCCTGATATGGTTGAATAGACAGTTCAACACACCCTCCACATGGCCTATGTTCCCATATAAGGGTGTACATCAACATGCATCTACCTGAGTTGGGGGGACAGCACCTGATTCTCATTCACTCTCCTTGACTATGAGGTAGACCAACATGTCATAATGGACCTCTTCTATATGTACACTAGTAGTATTCCAGGAGTGTGCAACAGACCTGTGATGTGAGTTATTAATGTTACACCAGGTCCACTACATCTGATAGATGTCCCCAAAGAGGTCATTGTGTGCAAGCATGATGACAACAGTATCATCTTGTTGAACTTGAACAGGTCAAGGCATTTGACACAAATCCACACTGAGGTATTCACTCAACACTGTCATTTGTGGCCATAAACAGCTATGTCACCAAATGAGTAGACCAGTTGTATGACATACGCAGCATCTCACTATGTTGAAATGTGTGACATGACATATATCTTATATCCAATGATCAGGTCAGTACATCAGAGGTATCTGCTAGGCCCTCTTCTGCCCATTAATTAAGTGATGGACATCACAGATGACATACACAGCTTTGTCCAAACAGCTGCCTGAAGGACTGCAGCCTGTGGGCAATCATTGACACCAACTGTGATATTAGTATACTTCAGACAGTATCAACACATAACAAAAACTGATGCCACACCCATGACAACACCTGCATTGACATGAAACATGCAGGGATTTGTTGAATCAGGAAACAGACATACTGCACAAGTAAAATGTGGACATCACACCCTATAATCAGACCAGTAGGTATGTGACCTGTGTCCTGAGATAGAGGCTAAGTGGTACATCCACCAGCATGTCATCACAGTACTGACTACTCCCCTGAATGTAACATAAGTACTGGGTATGTGAAGGACATCCACATCAGAAGCCATAATAACTTCATGGATCACAGCTTTCAACATACCAATAACTGAGTACAATGTACCCTTTTTCATGTACCTCCCTACACATCTTCTCTACTGGTCAAGTTGATTTACTATTTTTCACAGTATGTGTTCTGTCAGTAAGCCAGTTGGTTACCCATCTATTGATGTAAGGGTACTCCCAGTCTGGGAGAGTTTCTCAATGATACCTGAGTGGGGGATTGTGCCCAAACCCTAGGCCAGATCAGTATAGCCAGTATGCACCATCTTAACTTCATTCAGGACTATCACATGGAATTAATGGGCTGTGAGAACATCACAGATCACCTGTTACGTGACACATCACATACATCTTCCTGACACGGTTGAATACACACTTCAACACACCCTCCACAGGGGCTATGTTCCCAGTTTGGCGTAGATTAACATGCATCCATCTGCATTCATGGGACAGCACCTGATGCATGTATGTATAGACACATCCAGACTCTTCAACTGTGACGTTGACCAATATGTCATCATGGACCTCTTCTAAATGGAAACTAGTAATATCCCAGCTGTGTGTAACAGATCTATGTGAGTTGCTAATGCTCCGTCGTGTTTGTTACATCTGATAGATGTCCTCAAAGAGTTCATCGAGGGCATGCATGATGACAACACTATCATCTTCTGGAACTTGAACAGGTCAAGGCATTTGACACAAATCCACACTGAGGTATTCAAGCAACACTGTCATATGTGGCCATAAACATCTATATCACCAAATGGGTAGATTAATGTATGACATAAGTGGCATCTCACTATGTTGAAATGTATGAAGTGATCTATATCTCAGGTACAGTGATCAGGTCCATACATCAGGGCTGCCTGCTAGGCCCTTTCCTGTCCATTATTTAAGGATTGGATATCACAGATGACATACACGTTCTGTGTCCAGACAGCTGCCTGAAGGACTACAGATTGTGGGCAATCATTGACTCCAACTGTGATTTTAGTATAATGCAGACAGTATCAACACATATTGATGCCACAGCCATGACAAAACCTGCAATGGCATGAAAATGTGGGGGAATTTGTTATGTCAGAAAAACAAACACACAACCAAGTGTAATGTGGACATCACACCCTATAATCAGACCAATAGGTATATGACCTGTGTCATGGGGTACATGGTAAGGGGAACATCCACCAGCATATGGTCACAGTACTGACTACTCCCTTGTATGTAACACAAGTATTGAATATGTGAAGGACATCCACATCAGATAATACATCCACAGATCCCAGCCTTCATCACACCAATAACTGAGTACAATCCACCCTTCTTCATGTACCCCCCTGCACATCTTCCAGTGATGTGTAACTGAAGTGTACCTGTTTTGTCACAGTGAGCTGTCACACAGATTATTGGCCATACCTGGGTATTCTTTTTGTGGCATAAACATGACTGTTTGATGGTGTGGAACACCAATCAAGTTGTTACACCAGATGCATGTGTACTACCTTTTCTGGTGATGCACACACTACATATATGTCTATGTCGTCCATGTGTATCACATCACTAAATCCACCACAGCTCAGGTGGAGTAAGCCATCCACATTGGATCATCCTGCCCCCACTCCACCAGTTCCACCACCGATGCCCAGCACATCTGGGAACCAACCTGGCAGCACTGCCTCTGCACTACCTGCACCCTCAGGTAGTCCTGCCCTGGAGGCTGCTCCATTGGTACCCTCCAAGACAGTTGCCAGGGATGATGTGTAGAGTCATGCACTGCACCATTGGTACATATCTACTCTGGATCGCAAGGCTGCTCTCCCTCATGTTCCATATGAGGAGGAGGAGATGCCAGGCATTCCAGCCACCAGCAGAGTAAGAAGACAGCGATGACAGTCCAGTGGGTGAGGACTCAATACTCACTGTCTCCAAGCTGGATGGTCATGGGCCTGGGTTATCCCCTCCCTCACCCCAATCATGGTGTCCATTACCATCCCTATCTCTTGTTTTGTTTGTCTTGTCTGTCTACAATTGCTTCCTCACATACCCAACTTACCTGACCCAGACATACCTACGTCCCTTCCCCAACATTCCTCTCTCTCTGAAATAAAAAATAAATGGGCACCTGTCCCACAAAAAAATAAATAAATAATTAAATAAATAAAATTAAAAAAAAATCCTATACATAGCTGCCCATTTCGCACATAAGTCTTCTTGACATACTTGACTCGTCCAATTGGCTATAGAACATGATTGAGTTGTGGTCACCCCTCTTTGTGGAGGTGACAGTCCAAATTCAGTTAATAGTCTGCACATATTTTCAGTTTATACTATTAAATAAATGGATAGATATACACCCTCCTGCACATTCCTGTCTTGACAACATTAATGGCATGGATATAATTCATGATAATGTGGATTGTGCCATATATATCTGCCATGCACACCAGTCAACTAGCCTGTATTGCTCATAATGTCACATACAGGTATAGCAGTGTCCCTCCTAACACCTCCAGCAGTGACAGTGCCTGGACGGTTTACCATCAAAGGGTCAACAGTAACATGCTCGATAGCCACCTCCTCGACTATAGTAGGAGCGATTGTTGGAATGTCGATGTTCATTTGTATGTCCATTTAGAAGGACGTACACGGACAGGGAGTTACAGCATGTATGTCAATGGGAGAGCTCCACCTTAAGGTCGACAGAATTTGTCGACATTGCTGCGTCGATCATACAACCTACTTCATATTCATGAGTCGACATTATTTGTTGCGGAAATCACCGTTCGTGGAAGTGATTTTCGTCCTTTTGATAGTAAACCATGCCTGGACAGCGTGCGTGATTACCATCATAGATTGTGGATGTATCATAATAATTGTTCAAGTGTGTCTGTGCAGAATCATCTCTTATCACTCTAACTCACATATTTTCTGTCAGAGACATGGGATTACTGATGGTATTATTCTGATATTGTCCATGATTTCTGTTAGTTCTTGTAATGTTTTCCATGATTCTTTACCTGTGTCCCCCATGCTGGAGACCTCTGCTGAGAGTACACTCATATTCAGGCATATCAGTTTGCACAGCTTCACAATATGCACCCTACTCCAATTGTATGTCAGACCCTTGATAGATGTCCTCTGCATTATTCATGTAAGGATGCTTATCTCACACAGACATCTTCCTCATTGTTATGTCACCTTGTGTGACAGTCACATAATACACATTTTCACTGTGCCATCCCTACTGTACCACATATATTTGCAATTGGTGTTGCTGCTACAACCATCTTCCATTGACATGCCCTCTTCTGCTGTATATTAGGTTGTTTTGTTTGTCCTCTTTCCCTGTGTTCATTCCTACAATTCATCTGTGTGTCCCAATTCAATATACACACTTCCCCTGAGTGTTTATTTTACATGGCAGTCCATGTACCTTTACAGATCATTTGCACAACATTGGGGCAGAATGGCAGGAATGGGGTTTCACAATACTCTGCACTGTAGATACACTGTTCTGTACTGTGTTTGGACCATATACTTCACATTCATACCTCTCAAGTGTCCAGATATTCACAGAATGTCCAGATGTGTTCCTTATCAAATGTGTGGCTTTCTGCCATATCACTGGGATGATCTCAGGACTGATGTGACTCAATATTACATACATTTGAGTATTGAGTTTCATACTTCAGATCGTTCAGAACAAGTATCTTAACACAAACCCTTGGTAATTCTAGCACATTTCTATAGGGTTGTTGTTGTTGCTTGTCTTTTGGCTTTTCCCGGTTAGGGTTCGCCACAGCGGAACTCCGGTCCGCTAATGATTGGCAGTTGGTTTTTATGGTGTCGAGTTGCCAGCACGATGGCCAACCTTCAGCGAAGGCATGCCCATTCAACTCATGTCTTTCGAATGCCCACTCGACTGCAGGGAGGACATGCAGACTCCACACAGAAGGCACTCCCAACCAAAGCCAAGAATCGAACGGGAGAACCTTTTGCTGTGAGGCAACAATGCTACTGCTGCAACAGCACATTTCTATAGGGTATCTATGTCAAATATGTCCCCATTTCTGGGTCATTGTCCCTGCCTTATGTTGGCCTTTGTCCAGATGGCTTGCACTAAGAGATTGAGAGCTATCTGTGAAGCCCTGATGATCACTGTGGCATTCAGTGCAAAACTGTGGACCATAAGTGCTTTGTTTTAAATAGGATTGCTATCCATTTTTGCTTACAAGATTTCCTGGCCGGCAACACTGTTGCCAGCCATGAAGCCTCACTTAAAAGTGGTGCGCTGCATGAATATGCATTGAGCAGTGGTGCGTGCTGCTGCTCACCACGCACCACCACGAACACATGTAAGGTCCTGCCTAGTCACTAAGGACCCCTTCTAACTACCTTCAACCATCCTAAAGACTGGTCTCCAACTTCTGCTGTTGTGGAGTCTTTTTTCCCTGTTGCTTAAAGATCAAGGAAGTATGTTCCACCCTGGTCCTAGACATTAAATTGATCTGTAATAATAATACTGTACCTCTGTAATTAGTCACAGGTTGATTATTTTTTTTCCTAATATTTACACTGTACCTAGCTTAGAATGAACCCTAGCCACTGAGTCAGAAAGCCAGCAGCCAGACCCCTCTCTGTCCCTGCACCTATTTGTCTTCCCCTGGTACGTTTTTGCCTTCCCCCTGGCTCCATTTCTCTGTATCACCTCTATCTAACACTTTTATGGATAGTTGCAATCTGCTCCCTGCCCACTAGGTGGCACTCTAATCCAGCCTTGGCTTACAACCCTTCCTCTACTTCATCTTTTCCTGATTCCTATCACTTTTTCCACCCCCTTTCCTAGTTGCTAAACTTCCTGGGTCCTCTCACTCCCCTTCTCATCTCTTCTCCCTCCTTCATACTATTATTCTCTCTCTTTTAGCTCCCCCACTCCACCATCCTTTGCTCCTGTTAACTTCCTTACCACCATCTACTTACCTGTGACCACTTTCTCTGCTTCAGGCATCGCATCCTCTCTGATTGTCTCTGCAAACGTTTTAGCTGCTGTGACCCGCTCTGTTCGCCCTACGGGCTCACTCCACTCCCCTACCCTACCCCCAATTCCCACCCACCCCCAATGATCCTAGCTTTATACTTTTGTAACCATACCCCCTCTATATAACACCCTATCCCTTACCTCTTCTACTTAACAGCCCCACCCCCTACCTCTACAAGTTCTTTATTATTTACCTCATCAGGTACAATCTCTTCAGCACTTTTATTAATATTATACAGCCTCACCCCTTCCATTTCACCTTTATATAGCCCCTCTCGTACCATTCACCTTTATTTCACTCTATTGCTCACCACTTTTATTTACTCCTTAGCCTCTTACAACACCCTCTTCCTGCCCCATCCTCTCTTTACTTACCTCACTTCTCCCCTCAACATACCCTAACACCTTATCTACACATCACTATGACCCCTTCACAAAAGGATACATACACAAACCTACTACACCTAACTACTACTCTTGTTTGTCTTACTATACCATATACATTAACCTTCTTTGAACATGCTGACCTTCCTGGACAACACCACCCCTACCAGCAAACCCTACCCATCTCCCATATAAACTTACTCAGCCACAGTAACATAACCTCCACCTCTATCTATAAACTTCCTAAGTATCATAGATGTACCCATTTGGCTTACTTCCATATCAGAAAAACCCTAAACAATCACTATAAACTTCTTAAGTCTATTCAACTTCCTCAAAAACACCCACTACTAGATGGTGATGTTCATCCAAACCCTGGCCCACATACTGTTATTCCCACTAACCACCACAACCCAACCCCTCCTACTATCACTCTCTCTAATAGATCATCTAACTCCCTTTTGATAGCTCACCTTAACATCTGCAGCATCAATAAAATTTCCCACTTACATGCACTCTTAGATGTGCACTCATTCAATATTCTCTGTATTACAGAGACATGGCTAAAGCCCTCAACTCTGGACCAGGAGATTACCCCTCCCAGATATAATATCCTGAGATGTGACCGCAATAATAAAAAGGGCGGAGGAGTAGCCATTTTATACAAATCTGAACTCCAAATCTTACCTCTCAATATGCCCCTACCCTCAGATACAAATGCTGAAACCCTCAGTATAAAACTCCAAATTAACAACTCAAAATCTATCTATATAATTTGCACATATCTCCCCCCTGGAAATAATATCAGCACTCTGGAAAATATTCTTAGCTACCTCTCTACAAACCTACCTCAGGAAACCATTGTCTTAGGCGACTTTAATATAGACTGGGCAACCTGTAATTCCCCTAATCCTACCAATCACATAAATCTTCACGGTTTCTCTCAAATAATAACCACTCCTACTAGAATCCATAAGCCAAGCAGTAAGGAATCCACCCTTGACTGGATACTACTCAACAGCCATGTTGATACTTATAAACCAGGAATCCTTCCTGATGACATTAGTGACCATATGCTAACCTATATTATTAAACAGAAAGTTCATAGCCCTAACACTAATACTTTTAAAACCTCCCGTTCCAAAAAACACTTTAACCCAGTCAGTTTCCAAAATGAACTAAAAGCATGTGACTGGTCACCTTTGCTTCATCTTCAACTTGATGAAGCATTGACCTATTTCAATACCAGATTCCTTCAAATCCTAGATTTCCATGCCCCATATCACACTTCCCGAATAAGGACCAAAACCGCCCCCTGGCTCTCAAAACTAACCAAACAAAAGATCCTCCTCAGAAATAAAATCTGGGCCAAATGGAGAGCCACAAAAATCCCATCAGATCACCTCCACTTCAAACAATTGAGAAATGCCACCAAAAAACAAATTCTCCAAGACAAAAAAGAATATTACCTTCACCTCCAACAAACCCACCAACAAAAACCACAAAGATTCTGGTCAGGCATAAACAATCTTCTTAAGCCAGGCCACTCTACAACTCCTGCCCCCTCAGGCTTCAACCATAATAATGCTAACCAGATTCCAGATGCCTTTAATAACTACTTTACCAAAACCATTCTAACCCTAGCTAATACTTTGCCACCTGTCACCTCTTCCCAGTTAGATACCACTAATACTCCATCTCCTACCTTTCATATAAAACCAGTACCCACATCCTTCATATGTAACCTCCTCTTAAAACTTAAGCCCTGTACCCCTTCTGCTGATTGTCTTCCTGCTGAATTCCTGCAAATTGCAGCTAAAGCCATTGCCTATCCCATCTCCATACTTATAAATAGAACAATCTCAGAAAGCAAAATCCCATCCATATGGAAAGTATCCCATATCATCCCTCTACACAAAGGTGGCCCATCTACTGAACTTTCCAACTTTCGCCCCATTGCCTTACTCTCTCCAATAGCTAAAATAATGGAGAAATGCATTCACAGACAACTGCTTGACCACCTTCTCCAGAATAACTTACTTGCAAGCTGCCAACATGGTTTTAGACCATTCCATAGCACAACAACTGCCCTGCTATCCTTCTCTGACACCATAAACAAAAACCGAAACAATAACACATTTTCATCTACACTTTTCATTGACCTTTCAAAGGCCTTCGATATGGTGAATCATAACTTGCTTATTGACATACTAAAGGTCCATTCACTTGATGCACAGGCATTACAATGGTTTAAATCCTATTTGGAAAACCGACACCAAGCCGTACTCTGGAATAATAATCTTTCCACACCACTCCCTCTGAACATAGGAGTACCTCAAGGCTCTATTTTAGGTCCTCTTCTTTTCTCTTTATTTATAAATAACCTACACACCACAATTCCACAAGCCACCTGCATACAATATGCAGTTGATTCTACCTTAATTTGTTCAGCTAAGTCCATAACCTCTCTCCAGTCAATCACCTAATCCGTATTTAACAGTGCTGAAAACTGGTTCTTGCAACATGGTCTCCTACTGAACCCCAAAAAAACTAAATTATTGCTCTTTGCTCCTACTCTTAAGTCATCTCAACTGTACTTCACTGTAACCTCTAACAATGGTACTAACATATCCCCTGACACTACTACCCATCTACTGGGAATAACAATTGATAACCACCTTAGCTATGATCACCATATTAACTCTACAATAAAGTCTGTTAACAAAAAACTTGGTACCCTTTACAGAATCAAACCCTTCCTAACCCCTTCTGCCAGGATAACCATTTCCCAGACCCATCTGATTTCTACTCTATTCTATGCCTCTGCAATATATACTAATCTTTCTAAAAGCAACCTCTCCAAACTCTCAGCATGTTACAATAACATAGCCAGATTTGCCACTGGCACCCCCTTTAGAACCCACCATTGTCATGACATCAAACAACTGGGATGGTTAGAACTGCAGAACCAACTGCTATGCCAACAACTTGTCATCTCCCATAAGATTCTCTATCATCCTAACAATACCCCAATCCTCAATAATCTGATCACCCCCTACAAAAATCTTGCTACACTTCGATCAGCTAATAAGCTACTAGTTTCCACTATTAAATCCAACAACAAAGCAGGAGACTCTCTTTTCTTCAACACAACAGGAAAAAGTTGGAACCAGCTTCCTAATGAACTTACCACCCTCACTTCCACTCTTCTTTTCAAAACACTACTTAAAGAATACCTTAAAACTCACTGGCTCTGTCCCTGCTCTAACCCTGACTAACACCTCCTTCCCCTTGCTGCTCTCTCTTTTCTCTTGATCTACTGCACTATCAGTCGTTGTGGTAATGAAAGTATATTAGTCAATAATTTTATTAATTGTTATCTCTCAAATGCTCACTAAATGTATTTTGTTTTAGTATAACCTACTATACTGCTTTGTTTCAAGTCTAACTGAATCTCAATTATAAACCATCTACTGTATTTCTGGCAACTATTACTATATATAATATTGATTGTCTGTGGCTTTGCTTGGAGCTTTTCTCCCCGGGCCTCTACTGAAAATGGACATATATCCAGCTAGACTAGCCCGGTCAACAAATGTAAAATAAAAATAAAAATAAAATAAATAAATAAAATAAATGTAAACTGTATGTAGGCTTTACGCGAAGCCTACACAGAGTTTACTAAATCTCAGGGTATGCTTATCTCTAGAATAAAAAAAAAAAAACTTCATCCCTCCCTGATAAACCACTTTCATGCGATTAAATGTGCTAGAATTTAAGTGTTAAAAACTATCATATTTATTATTGCATAATTGTATTAAGTTATATATTTTTAAATAGCTTTTTTTCTCATAATGCATTTTTGGCTGACAAGGTTTTTAACCTATACCTGTCATTTTGAGATTTTTTTTAAGTTATGAAAAGCTGTGTATCCAAAATTTGCACTGCCTATGGTGGTGGTGGTAGTGGTGGGGGAAGCTACATTTAGGGGGGGGGGAATTACATTTAGTAACATGTAGTACAATTCCAAAAATCATGATTATGGTCCTGCTGCAGTCTACAGCCATGGCTGAATCATTTGGCCATTTGATCACCAATAATGCAATGTAACAGGTCCCTTTGTAGGTTATGACTCCCATCACTGTATTATTTATGCCATTGATGTGGCTACTGTAATTTAATTCTTAGCAGCTAATATAATTCTATTGACTACAGGTTTACACTGACTAGGATATGAACTTAAACACAGTTTGTTCCCTGGAACATCTAAGGAACACACATTACATACAGAATTTTGTTTAGCTACATTGCAAAACATGCAAATAATGAAATGCCTAGCAATATTTGAAGTAGACACTGAATTTGTGTAAGGAAAAGAAACAAATAAATAATGTACAAGATGATTATTATGGCCTTAGAGACTTTATCATACGTCACCTTCTACTCTGATTTGCAATTCTGGTGATACAAATAAAAACATAAATAACATTAAGAAAAACATAGACTCTGTGTATATCATTTAAAGTAGCATGAAAGAAAAATACAGACCATTTGAAGCCAACATAATTTCACCACAAGGCTGTCAAAATTTAAAATGAGACCAACAGGAAAACAATTTCTTTCAGTAACTTGCAGCAAACAATGTACCTATATTTAACAAACTGTATTACATAAAACAAAAGAGCTAGTGCTTTGGAAATGCCTTCAAAGGTTCTAAAGAAGAGCAAAACAAACAAGCCATTTAAATCACAACAAATTAACCTTTCCAAATAAATTTGCAGCAATTAACAAATCAACATTTATAAGTGGAGACGGCCCAAGGTTTAAAGTATTTAAATAATTTAAAAGTGTTTTCTTAATTTTATCTATAATTAGTATTTAATCAACAATTTATTATTTCATCAACTGGTTGTAAAGTATCAGATACAAAAATATATCAAGTATGCTTCTGTAATAACATTTCTGAAACATTTAAATACAAATCTGGATGTGGACAGGCATACATGATAAAACACTTCAAATTTCCTGGGTCCTGTTTATGTTTTTTTTTTCTGGAAAAAAATGCATAGCTATTGGGTTAGTCTGGGACATATTTTTAATGTCCCTTATATGTTCTTGTACCCTCTTTCTCACATGTCTTCTGGTCTGGCCAATGTAATATTTATTACATGTACACTGCAAACCATAAACTATTGAACTGTAATAATAATTAGCAATACATGGATTTTTAAAACAAATACAATTGATATTGAACTCATGGCTTGAATTCAAATAAATACACATTGAAGACCCCTTACATACTCTAGACATTTGATCTATCTTACCTTCCATGGTGGAATGTATTATCCGGTCACCAATACTTAGTGAATTTATGTAAGAGATATTCAGCTTTAAATTATATAGAAGACTATCACAGCTGACAGTATATCAATTTTGCCTCAAAATTCTTGCCACCCTTCTATAAAGTGATAGTGTGTTACAATATAAACATCAACCTTGTTCTCACTTTCAATATTTGTTTTTTATCCTTAAGTAACCTTTACAACTACCATCCAAAACCTTTTGATATGATTGCATTAATTCTCCATCAGTGTAACCTCGCTTAAGAAGTCTGTTTACTATTTCAGAGGCTACCCTCCAAAACTTCACATCTTCAAAGCATAAATTATTTTCTTTTAAAAATTCCCTATAAGGAAAGGAGTTCAAAAGGTGTGTGGGATGAGCACTAGTAGCAAACAAAAAAGTGTTTGCCAAGCTAGTTTTTTTATATATAATGTGGTTTAAATCATATACTCAGCTATACAGACATAAATATCCAAAACTGGATTCTGTTGTTTTTAAATTCCTAAGTGAAATGAAGCCCAGAAATTATTATTCTGCAATCCCCCCCAAAAAAAATAATTGAACATATTAAAGGATCCATTAACTGTAAAAACATATCATCAGTGTATCGCTTATAAGAATAATATTCATATAATAATAATCATTGTATATAAACACTTCAAATTTCTCCATGAATAAATTAATATGAATAAAGGGAAATTTAGCACCCATCACAATCCCTCATATCTGTTTGAAAAATATCTATAAGGCACAGAGCAATTAATAGTTAAAGAAAATTCATTTATTTCTACAGTTTCAGAAATGTCCTTCACACCATTTAGAAAATGAGAGATAGGTAATAACCTCAGTTCATGTGAGCCCAAGTTATAAAGGCTATTAACATTGACTGTACTGACCAATAACTCTCCTGCCAATAAACCTTGATTTCATGCAAGCAATTCAAATTGTTTTGCAAATAAAAGACCTGCCCTACCCTCTCCAGTGGTTGATGTACATATAATAACTAATATATTGGTCAGACTAGAAGACAAGTGAGAAAGAGGGTAGAAGAACACATAAGGGACATTAAAAATATATATCCCAGACTGGTCTGATAGCTATGTATTTTTTGAAAAACATAAACAGGATCCAGGAGATTTCATGTTTTTATCATGTATGCCTGTCCACATCCAGATTTCTATTTAAATGTTTCAGAAATGTTATGGAAGGGAGTTTGGTATATTTTTATATGTAATACTTTAAAACCTGTGGATTAAATAATGAATTTTTGATTAAATATTTATTATAGAGAAAATTAGGGGTATGTTTTTAAATTCTTTAAAAGTCTTAAACCTTGGACCTCTGTTTACAAATGCTGATTAGTTAATTGTTGCAAATTTATTTAGAAAGGTTAATTTGGTATAGTTTAAATAGCTTTTTTGTTTGCTTGTTTGTTGTTCTTTAGAACCTTTGAAGGCATTTGATGAAGTGCTGGTTCATTTGTTTTATCTTATAAAGTTTGTTATAGATAGATATGTTGTTGGCTGCAAGTTGCTGAGAAAAGGTGTTTCTGTGTGTTGATTATTAGACTGAATAAGAAAGTAGTTCATATGAATTACCTTTTGTGTTATGCTTTTTCTGGGTGTTTCGTTATAGATGAATAGTTTCATTTTGCAAGATCTATGTATTTTTATCAGGTTTTCATGTTGGAAGCAAAGAAGAAAAAATTAGTTGAAAGCTTCCCATCAGAACTAGTCTACTGACACAGAGAAATGACGCCTTGACCTAGATAATCCAAATGTCTCAGGCTCAGTTTGTGGTAAGGACATAGCTCTCAACTTCCTTCCTTAAGAATTCTGCACAAATGCCAGAAATCAGGAAGACTTTTTAAATATTAATCTAATTTTACTTAAAAAGTTAATAGACCAACAGGTTTGTATCAGCATGTATATTTGAATAATAAGACGTATGGAACTCTAATGTTTAACATTATTTACTGACTATAATCCTCAGTGGTATACCAGAAAATTCAAAAATTTTATGAGGGATAGGAAAAAATATGAGGCAAAATCAGGGATGCTGTGCAAAAGCTGAGAGATACAGGCATGGATTCTAGAACATTCATGCAGGGAAAGATGAATTAGAACAGTATACTCCAAATTGCTCATCCTTGCTCGAGTGAGGCAGCTAGACCCATGGCATTGATGACATCTTTCAGTGGCTAAGTATGCAACCGGCTTTTAGAGATCAGGTTGCCTCATGCTGTAAATGGGAAGCTTTGCTCTGCAAAGCCAAGGTAAGGGGCAATGAGTATGGAAGCAGACATGCCTTCTCCTTCAAAACAGATTGCAATTGTAAGACTGTAAGCCACCTAGGGGAGAAAAGAATAAGACACTCTTTTAGAGTACATCCAACAAATAACTGATAGGGCGACCAAGGCAGCATACTCTTTTAGAGTAGCTGATAGGATGATTCAGCTTCCCGGGCATGAAGAAAAGTGGCCCACATGGCTCTTGTGTAGCCTGAGATGCAAGGTTCTCATCTCTGATGAAATGAATGGGCTAACTGGATGCAAGCAAATGAGCCACCAGGTAAGACCTAGGGAGGTTGGGGAAGCAGAGAGATGAGAAATGCTTCCTGTCAGAACATGTTAAAAAACATATTCTACATTTTAACGGTAAATGGAAAAGATAGTTCAAGTCATGGCTATCTATCAGGTGATTGTACTTGCTAGGCTTTGGATATGTATAGCTAACGCATGTTGAATTATTATGATTATTTGGGGGAACCTACTTTAGAAATCTTTACTGGCAGATAAATCTTTGTTAGCCTATGTAATGCATGTTTTGGAACTCCTCTTTGCGTCTTTGCTCGGACATCATCAGCATCAGTTATGTAGCTTATGTCATGGATTAAGTCCATGCTGAATAGGGAACATCGGTGTCTATGCCCCAGAAAAGGGAAAAGAGGAGTTAAGGTCAGTATAATAAAACACCATGGTAAGAGCGGAGGACTTTTTCTTAGTCTGTGCAATTCTGTGACCTATAGCCTGTGTATAATGATGTCTATGTTAATCTGGTCCTCTAAAAAACCTTCAGTGTGTACCCATACTGTTCGCTGCATGGTCTGCATATAATGATGTCTGTATTAATCTGGTCCTCTAAAAGCCTTCAGTGTGTACCCATACTGTTCGCTGCATGGTTGCTGCCTCACAGTGTGTACCCATACTGTTCACTGCATGGTTGCTGCCTCACAGTGTGTACCCATACTGTTCACTGCATGGTTGCTGCCTCACAGTGTGTACCCATACTGTTCGCTGCATGGTTGCTGCCTCACAGTGTGTACCCATACTGTTCGCTGCATGGTTGCTGCCTCACAGTGTGCACCCATACTGTTCACTGCATGGTTGCTCCCTCACAGTGTGTACCCATACTGTTTGCTGCATGGTTGCTGCCTCACAGTGTGTAGCCATACTGTTCGCTGCATGGTTGCTGCCTTATGGTGCGTAGCCATACTGTTCGCTGCATGGTTGCTGCCTCACAGTGTGGACCCATACTGTTCGCTGCATGGTTGCTGCCTCATAGTGTGTAGCCATACTATTCGCTGCATGGTTGCTGCCTCACAGTGTGTACCCATACTGTTTGCTGCGTGGTTACTGCCTCACAGTGTGTACCCATACTATTCACTGCATGGTTGCTACCTCACAGTGTGTACCCATACTGTCCGCTGCATAGTTGCTGCCTCAGTCTCAGCCATGGGCAGTCGTCTTGAGTATTAAATCCTTCCTTTTGCCCTAATATAGGTGAGCCAGCAAAATACCTCTCAGTCCATATTTTCTTACAAACTCCTAAGGAACTAGATCTGCTAAGAGTACCTCAGTCACCTGGGGCGCAATCAGGCTCCCTTCCTCTGTACCATGAAGCTGATTGTGTAGAAACAGCTTTGTTTGGCAAATACCATATGCCAGAATGCCAGTTTGTTAAAAGCAGCATTCCAAAATGGTGGTCTTTCAAAGTAACCTTTCAATAAATCTAACCCAAATGGCATACTATGACTTCAGAGTTGATATATTTAGTTAAGGAGGTTGGAGTGAAAGTCCCACAGTGGAAGTTAGTTTGTTTGCTTTTTTGTGGTGTGTGTTTTGAAGACTGCTAGTGGACAGGTGGTTCATTTATGCTGCATGCTGTATTTTTTATGCCTTGTCATTCCATTAGTGTCTGACATGCAGGGACTATACTCATCTATTACTGACCCACATTTGTAGATAAACAGCTGAGGCTGAACAGCATACAGTACAACAGACATCGTGTTCTGCAATCCACACAGAGACATCTGTCTTTTTTCAATACTGTTTAGCTCTCCTGTATCTGTTGTGTATGGAACCATGGTACTAGATTACTGATGGGTACATAGTACAGTGCCTTGCACACACATGTATATTATACAGCTGTCATAGCGTGATGCATATATGGCTATGTATGCTATATAATGCAGTACTATAGCAAGTTCACATACAGGCTGAGTGCTGCGGCTGTACATATGAAGTTCTCTTCTGCAGCTTTTGGTGGGGAAATTCATACTTATTTGTGTCATGTTGCCCATGCATAGAGGCTAGATGTCATTTTCATTTTATTACAGGATGAGGAAATAAAGTCAAAGCCAGCTGTAATTGTCTGCTGCCTTTCAATCTGCATGCCGTTTGAAGTTCAGGTGGTGATTGGTGCTTGTGTGCCCTGCAGGGCTGTTGTAGCATTGGTGCTTGTTGGGGACATCTTCTGGAACACCGAATCAGCTTTTTAGCCAGTAAGCTGCCATTGTTGCTTAGCCTCCAGTCTCCTTAGAACTGCATTCCATATCCACGTCCATCAGGGACATTACTTTTGTTTTGGGTGTGGATAGCCTGCAGTTATAGTCCTTTAAATATCAGTCTCACCTACATAATTTACTTCACAGCTCATATCTTTGTGAAGCACAAAACATAGTGAAGCATTTCATTTGCTTACTTATTTGATGACTTGGAATCTTGCAGGAACATATTAGTGTATGTAGATATTCCACTTGGAATCTTGCAGGAACATGTTACTGTATGCAGATATTCCACTTGGAATCTTGCAGGAACATATTAGAGTATGCAGATATTCCACTTGGAATCTCACAGGAGCATGTTAGTGTATGCAGATATTCCACTTGGAATCTCGCAGGAACATGTTAGTGCATGCAGATATTCCACTTGAAATCTCGCAGGAACATGTTAGTGTATGCTGATATTGTACTTGGAATCTTGCAGGGACATGTTAGTGTATGCAGATATTCCACTTTGAATCTCGCAGGAACATGTTAGTGTATGCAGATATTCCACTTGGAATCTTGCAGGAACATGTTAGTGTATGCAGCTATTCCACTTGGAATCTTGCAGGAACATGTTAGTGTATGCAGATATTCCACTTGGAATATTGCAGGAACATATTAGTGTATGCAGATATTCCACTTGGAATCTCACAGGAACATGTTAGTGTATACAGATATTCCACTTGGAATCTCGCAGGAACATGTTGGTGTATGCAGATATTCCACTTGGAATCTCGCAGGAACATGTTAGTGTATGCAGATATTCCCCTTGGAATCTCACAGGAACATGTTAGTGTATGCAGATATTCCACTTAGAATTTCACAGGAACATTTTAGTGTATGCAGATATTCCACTTGGAATCTCGCAGGAACATATTAGTGTATGCAGATATTCCACTTGGAATCTCGCAGGAACATATTAGTGTATGCAGATATTCCACTTGGAATCTTGCAGGAACATGTTAGTGTATGCAGATATTCCACTTGGAATCTCACAGGAACATGTTAGTGTATGCAGATATTTCACTTGAAATCTCACAGGAACTTGTTAGTGTATGCAGATATTCCACTTGGAATCTCGCAGGAACATGTTAGTGTATGCAGATGTTCCACTTGGAATCTTACAGGAACATGTTAATGTATGCAGATATTCCACTTGGAATCTCGCAGGAACATGTTAGTGTATGTAGATATTCCACTTGGAATCTTGCAGGAACATGCTAGTGGATGCAGATATTCCACTTGGAATCTTGCAGGAACATGTTAGTGTATGCAGATATTCCACTTGGAATCTCGCAGGAACATGTTAGTGTATGCAGATATTCCACTTGGAATCTCACAGGAACATGTTAGTGTATGCAGATATTCCCAGGGCCAATGATACTTCTCTGAATTCTGCATCTGTTGTAGCATGGGTGCTGGTTGGGGACATCTTCTGGAACACCGAATCAGCTTTTTAGCCAGTAAGCTGCCATTGTTGCTTAGCCTCTAGTCTCCTTAGAACTGCATTCCATATCCACGTCCAGCAGGGACATTACTTTTATTTTGGGTGTGGATAGCCTGCAGTTATAGTCCTTTAAATATCAGTCTCATCTACATAATTTACTTCACAGCTCATATCTTTGTGAAGCACAAAACATAGTGAAGCATTTCATTTGCTTACTTATTTGATGACTTGGAATCTTGCAGGAACATATTAGTGTATGTAGATATTCCACTTGGAATCTTGCAGGAACATGTTAGTGTATGCAGATATTCCACTTGGAATATTGCAGGAACATATTAGTGTATGCAGATATTCCACTTGGAATCTCAAAGGAACATGTTAGTGTATGCAGATATTCCACTTGGAATCTCGCAGGAACATGTTAGTGTATGCAGATATTCCACTTGGAATCTGCATGCAGATATTCCACTTGAAATCTCGCAGGAACATGTTAGTGTATGCTGATATTCCACTTGGAATCTTGCAGGGACATGTTAGTGTATGCAGATATTCCACTTGGAATCTTGCAGGAACATGTTAGTGTATGCAGATATTCCACTTGGAATCTTGCAGGAACATATTAGTGTATGCAGATATTCCACTTGGAATCTCGCAGGAACATGTTAGTGTATGCAGATATTCCACTTGGAATCTCGCAGGAACATGTTAGTGTATGCAGATATTCCACTTGGAATCTCACAGGAACATGTTAGTGTATGCAGATATTCCACTTGGAATCTCACAGGAACATGTTAGTGTATGCAGATATTCCACTTAGAATCTCACAGGAACATGTTAGTGTATGCAGATATTCCACTTGGAATCTCGCAGGAACATATTAGTGTATGCAGATATTCCACTTGGAATCTCGCAGGAACATATTAGTGTATGCAGATATTCCACTTGGAATCTTGCAGGAACATGTTAGTGTATGCAGATATTCCACTTGGAATCTCGCAGGAACATATTAGTGTATGCAGATATTCCACTTGGAATCTCGCAGGAACATGTTAGTGTATGCAGATATTCCACTTGGAATCTCGCAGGAACATGTTAGTGTATGCAGATATTCCACTTGGAAGCTTGCAGGAACATGCTAGTGGATGCAGATATTCCACTTGGAATCTTGCAGGAACATGTTAGTGTATGCAGATATTCCACTTGGAATCTCACAGGAACATGTTAGTGTATGCAGATATTCCCCGGGCCAATGATACTTCTCTGAATTCTGCATCTGTTGTAGCATGGGTGCTGGTTGGGGACATCTTCTGAAACACCAAATCAGCTTTTTAGCCGGTAAGCTGCCATTGTTGCTTAGCCTCTAGTCTCCTTAGAACTGCATTCCATATCCACATCCATCAGGGACATTACTTTTGTTTTGGGTGTGGATAGCCTGCAGTTATAGTCCATTACATATCAGTCTCACCTACATAATTTACTTCACAGCTCATATCTTTGTGAAGCACAAAACATAGTGAAGCATTGCATTTGCTTACTTATTTGATGACTTGGAATCTTGCAGGAACATATTAGTGTATGTAGATATTCCACTTGGAATCTTGCAGGAACATATTAGTGTATGCAGATATTCCACTTGGAATCTCACAGGAACATGTTAGTGTACGCAGATATTCCACTTGGAATCTTGCAGGAACATGTTAGTGTATGCAGATATTCCACTTGGAATCTTGCAGGAACATGTTAGTGCATGCAGATATTCCACTTGAAATCTCGCAGGAACATGTTAGTGTATGCTGATATTCCACTTGGAATCTTGCAGGGACATGTTAGTGTATGCAGATATTCCACTTGGAATCTTGCAGGAACATGTTAGTGTATGCAGATATTCCACTTGGAATCTTGCAGGAACATATTAGTGTATGCAGATATTCCACTTAGAATCTCACAGGAACATGTTAGTGTATGCAGATATTCCACTTGGAATCTCGCAGGAACATATTAGTGTATGCAGATATTCCACTTGGAATCTCGCAGGAACATATTAGTGTATGCAGATATTCCACTTGGAATCTTGCAGGAACATGTTAGTGTATGCAGATATCCCACTTGGAATCTTGCAGGAACATATTAGTGTATGCAGATATTCCACTTGGAATCTCGCAGGAACATATTAGTGTATGCAGATATTCCACTTGGAATCTCACAGGAACATGTTAGTGTATGCAGATATTCCATTCTGAATCTTCCAGGAACATGTTAGTGCAGGGGTGTCCAACCTTTTCAGTTGTAAGGGCCGCATTGAGTCAACAGAAATGGTCTGGGGGCCACATGTAAAATATATTATGTAGACGGCAAGTGAGGACCAAAAAAAAAAAAAAAAAAAGGTTCCTCATTCAAAAGTAGCTCCGTATTTAGTTGTTTTTGATTGGTCTGTATGCCAGATATGCAGGCTAATCAAAAAAAAAAAGCTAAGCGGAGGCTGGCCGGGATTTCAACCGGCAGGGCGGGATTCGGGATCAGGCTGATCTCGGGACAGTCCCACCCAAATAGGGACATCTGCTATACACCCTTAGGGGAACTAATCATTGCAAATAAAATAACCAGTGAAAGTAAAGGAATTTCTCTATAGACAGACATATATAATGAATGTTTGATACATATTTACTGAATGTTCACTCATAGGAATGAAGACAACTCTGCGCATGGAGAAGGCTATTAACCTAAAGAGGCACCAGAGGACAGCTGCAACACCCCTTCTGTAACTTTGGGGTCTGTATTGTACAGGGACTAAACTAAGTATGTGATGCAGAGCATAACTTCAAACATAAGATGAGCTCTATTAAAATTGACCAAGAAAGGAAACAATAGCAGGCCCTTACAAACTCATGTTTACAGAGAAGCACGAAAACGGAGTCAATAAAATAAAAGAAAGATTAAGGTACGTGTGTTTGGAATAAGAGGGAGTGACCCGGCCCCCATGCCCTGCCACACACAATTTTACGCTGCTTCCTCATTCAGAGCAGTACGAATGACAGACAACTCGCCTGCCAACTGGTAAGCGGGAGGGGTTTTAGTTTCATCTCTAGTACTGGACCATTTCTCATCCACACAGTCAGATCTTTCACTTTGTTCAGAAAACTCTGCCTAACTTTTTAAGGGGTCCTGTAAAAAGGAGCATAATGCTTTTTCAATCTTACAACATGTACAAATTACTTTTCTAAATGACAACAGTCAACCCGAATCGTAGTGGCCTTAAACAACTCCCCCTAACAGTCACAAGTTCGGTTCTCAGTCAGTAGTAAAGCATCACTGTTGTACCTAAACAGGCACTTACCCGTGGGCCGCCGGCTCTCGCTTTCCTCGGTATAGTCCCACAAGTTATCTAACAAGCATAACAGTCCCCTCCAGAGTTTGAGATGCATAGATAGCCAGTCATGGTCACACAAGATGACTCTAATAATGTGACCTAATTTTGCATGCCCATCAAAAGTTTACAGGTCTCACATCAGAGCTAGTACATAGCATTGCAACTCAGTGTAAGAAAATTCAATCTAACAACTTACCTGTTACTGCAGGAGATGTGTAGTGTAGTCAGTAATAAATCCCCCTTGCTCTCAATTCTTTCTTCGCCACGACCTCAATCCTCTTCCTTCAGCTGTGTACCGCAAATGAATCTACCGACGCAAAAAAAATCAGGACGGTATTTTGGCGCATGCGCACACCAGCTGAAAGACGCTGGCATAAAAAAAATGGGGAAAAAGTAATGTGGCGCATGCGTACAACAGCTGAGGGACGCGGACGTGAAAACACACGGAAAAAAAGTCAAATTTAAACTTAAGGGTCGCGGGCCGCATGGAAGAGCTCTGAGGGCCGAATGCGGCCCGCGGGCCGCGGGTTGGACACTAGTGTATGCAGATATTCCACTTGGAATATTGCAGGAACATATTAGTGTATGCAGATATTCCACTTGGAATCTCGCAGGAACATGTTAGTGTATACAGATATTCCACTTGGAATCTCGCAGGAACATGTTAGTGTATGCAGATATTCCACTTGGAATCTCGCAGGAACATGTTAGTGTATGCAGATATTCCACTTGGAATCTTGCAGGAACATGTTAGTGGATGCAGATATTCCACTTGGAATCTCGCAGGAACATGTTAGTGTATGCAGATATTCTACATGGAATCTCACAGGAACATGTTAGTTATGCAGATATTCCCAGGGCCAATGATACTTCTCTGAATTCTGCAGGGTTATGGTATTTCCCTTTTACTGCTTATCCGCCCTACACAATTACAGGACATACTTAAAATTCACAAATATGCTAGTATGGGCAAAATGCTACTGGATGTGACATGATTTTTTTTAAGCTTTCTGTGGTGCATGAAATGGGAATAATGTGGTTAGATAATTATTTAAACTAAACAGTATTGCACTTAGGCCCTGTTCCATAAAAAAGAAAAGTTTAAAAAAAAACTCATGACCATGTTTCTTAGTATTTCATCCATGTTACTACATTTGTGAATCCAGGGGTATGCTTAAGAATTCAACCTTTGGTCTGCCACTTTAGAAAAAATGACTTTTGGGCTCATGGTGTTCAGGCTATACAAATGCATCCAGGACTCTTACAGTACTTGTATGTCATGCAGAGCAAAACTGCTTGAAGTCAGAGCCTGATTAAAGACAACACACATAAGCATCCTTTTGTCACTGAAGTAGAATGTATGGAATAGAGAACAGCATTGCTTATCCAGAAGACATGTATACACATGGGTCTACTTTGTTTTGTCAAAGTTTCAAAACTTCAAAACCAATATGACTGAGACTATATGATCGAAGTTTTGAAACTTTGAACACTTTGCATTGAAATTGCCGTACAGTATGGAACTTGGGATTTGCCATCACCCTCACTGTGGTGTGATGTCAGAGTTGGTATATTTAATTAGCAGGGGATGTGGGGGGGGGTGCAGAGTGGCTTGCTCCCCTGCAAAAATGTGAAGATAATGTTTTTTGTGATGTTTTACTATTTTATTGTAGTTTTGAGGGTTCAAAACTTCGATCATATGGTCTCAGACATATGGGTTTCAAACTTTTGAAACTTTGATAAAACAAAGTAGACTCACACATGTAAGCACACACACACACACACACACACACACACACACACACGCACACACGCACACACACACACGCACACACACGCACACACACGCACACACACACACACACACACACACACACACACACACACACACACACACACACACACACACACACACACACACACACACACACACACAGATTCATAGGTGTATCATAGGTGTTTACTAGGCTAATGACCACAAGGGCCTTTTTAAGCATAGCCATGCATCCCAAATCTCTGACAAGATCTGATACCCTTGATAAGTGTAACATGGGCCTGGGAAATTAACCATTTACAGGTTGCCTGTTTCCATCAGAGACATAGGTGCCAAACCAGGGATGATTTCTGGTTTCCCATCCAATTGTCCAAGTTGCACTTGAATTAGACTAAGGAGGAACTCTACTTCACATGGATGGGGAGCCTGTTCCATAGACAGAGTAGTCTCTGGGATACATACCTATCTCTTCAGCAGGTCCTATTTATATCACAGGCAAGGTTTAAGTCTTTAGAATTGGTAATTCTGGTAGTGTTTATTTTGTGGATATGCAGGTGGTCCATCAGAGTGGGGTCTGACAATGCCCTTTGTGCCAGGCATAGATCTCCCCTGAAAAGCCTTTAGGAGAGGGAATACAGGGATAGAGCCTTGAGGTGGTCTGCATAGGACATATTACTTATGCCCTGTATTCTTTTAGTGAGGAACCTCTGTGGGCATTCAAATTGTTAATTATGCCTGGTTAGGTACAGACAAAGGAGGGCATTGTACTCAATGACAGGTCTGATGAATGCCGAATACAGTGGAACAATGACTTCCTTGGGTTCAGATGCCATACCTTTGTTTATAAGTTGCACAACATAGAATGATTTTGTCACCACTGTAGACAAATGATGATCAAAGGCTAGATTACTATCTATGTGTGTCCCTAAGTCCATGACTACTGGGTCAACTCTAAGGGTTGTATTGTCAATATGATGGTTACCAGGAATGGATGACTTTCCAAAGGATATTATAATGCATTTCTTGGCATTTTTAATTTAGTCCATGACTCTGACACCAGTTGTTTGTCTGTGTCAGCCCCTCCTGGAGAACATTTCTGTCAGTGTGAGATTCAATGACAGCTCCTAATTTGCAATCATCTGCAAATGTAGTCAGCCAGAGACCACTGACATTGGCCTTGATTTCTGAGAAGTAAATGCCAAAAAGGAGTGGTCCAAGAACTGATCACTGAGGGACTCCACTTGTGACTGGCCTATTTGTAGAGGTGGACTCCCCAATTCTAACTTGCTGGGACCTGTCTGTGAGCCAGTTGGCTATCCACCAGGTGACATATAGGTTTATACCTATCCTCTTGAGTCTGTCAACAATGCCCGAGTGGGTTATTGTGTCAAATGCCTTTGCCAGGTCAAGGTAGGCAGTGTGAACGATTTTCCCCTCATCCATTGTTTTGGTGACCTTCTCAAAGAAGTCCACCAAGTTGAGTAGACATGATCTGCCCCTGACAAAACCAAACTGGGTTGGATCCAGTGTCTGGAGGTTTACTCTATCTCTGTTGATCATCTCCATGATAATTCTTTCCATGGCTTTAGATATAAAACTAGTGAGACTTATTGGCCTGTGATGACTCACCTTTGTGCAGAGGGACGACTGCTGCCTTTCTCCATTCATGAGACATGAAGCCTGTTTGGAGGCTACAGTTAAATAGTAATTCCAGAGGCCCTGATAGGTCATGTTTCATGCTATTTAGAAGGCATCCTGGGATCTTGTCTGGGCCCATTGATGCAGTGTTCTTGGTCTTAGAGAGAGCATTAAGGATCTGTTCCCTAATGATAGTAGGAGGAGATATATTTGATGATATTTCCTGAGGGATGGTTGAGGGGAAGAGAGGAGGGAAGGGAGGAGTAAGGTAAGAGCTAAATTTGTCAGCCAGTAGGTTTGCTATATCTTCTGGCTCAGTATAGGTGGCTCCGTTTACAATGGGCTCTGCGCACAATTGTGTATTGCCTTTGAGATTGCAGACATAGCTAAAGAATGCTTTGTGGTTGTCCTTGGTCTGGGAGGCCAAACTTACCTCATATTTGGCTTTGGTAGACTTTATTTGTCCTCTGAGTTGTTTGTTTAGTTTAATGAGAGTGCTTTTATCCTGCTGGGTTCTGTACCTCCTAATTTTTGTCATGATTTTGTTCCTCCTGTTACACATCTGATTGATTTTGTGATTCCACCAGGGTGGTTTGTTTTTTGAGTTAGTTATGTACTTCTTCATGGTGGGTACAGTTGACTCTATGCAGCTATTAACATGCTTGTACAGGGTTTCTATGAACAGTTTTGCATAGGCAGAAGTGTTCTCAGGGTTTCTAGGGACTTGAAATTTTGCCAAGTTCTCACTTAATAACAGGAGGTTAGCCTTAGAATAGTTCTTGAATATTCCTGGTTTAGCTGGGGGTCCAGGTTTTATTTTTACTGCAAAGGAGACCATTTTGTGGTCTGTCCTTACCAGGGAAGGCATTACAGTAGGGGGTGTGCAGCACTCTCCCATATTAGTGAGGACCAGATCCAATATGGTTGCACCCCTGGTTGGTGTATTGACTATCTGGTCCAGGGAGTTTGTGTTTACAAAATCCAGGAATCTCTGTCCATGTACTTTTGATGTTGTATAGGATTCCCAGTTAATAATGTGGCAATTAAAATCACCCATGAATATGGTAAAAATACACCCATGGCAAGTATTGAACCCAAGCCCCTCTGAACTACAGTTCAGTGTGATACACTACTAGGCCAACTTAGCTGTGCACATGGATGCACATATGTACACACACACACACACACACACACACACACACACTTGCATATATCTGTCAGTAAAACTGCAGAAATGCTTTTTTGCTTATGTTTTGATTTTTTTTTTTTTGTGTGGTTTTAGTGAAAGTGGATTCGGATGTTATTTATTCTGTCATAGTGGTTTTAAAGTAACCATCTAAAATGTCAGGACCCACTAGAACGAGTCCCGAAACACAGAGACTGAAATGCTGAAAAAACTGGGTTATATATTCTTCTATATCATCTATCACTTATACCAATTCTCTCACAATAGCTCATCTTAATGTACGAAGCATTTGTAACAAAATTTCTCAACTCCATGCCCTTTTAGATGTTCACCAATTTGATATCCTATGTTTATCAGAAACATGGCTAAAACCTACCATTAAGGATAATGAAATTACCCCTCCCGGGTATAATATCTTTAGACTGGACCGCAAAACCAAAAAGGGAGGAGGCGTAGCAATTCTCTACAAAGCACAACTTCAAATTAGTATAATAAATCTGAATCTTCCTTTAGACAATAATGCAGAAGTAATCAGCTCCAAATTTCAAATCAACCCTAGTAAAGCTATTAATATCATTTGTATATATCTCCCCCCAGGAAATAACACTAACACTCTAGAATGTATCCTTAGCTTGCTGTTGAACAACCTCCCCCAAGAAACACTAGTCCTAGGTGACTTTAATATTGATTGGAATTCCTGCAATAGTATAAACCACACCTCCCACATAAACCTATATGGCTTCACACAACTCATTAACTGTCCTACCAGAACTAATAAATCCAACAACCACGAATCCATCTTAGACTGGATTCTGATTAATACCCCCCAACAAACCTACCAGTCTGGTACCCTTCCAGATGATCTAAGTGACCATTCATTAACTTATGTCATTAGTCACAAAACCAATCTAACTTTACCTGCCACTTATAGAACACTACGAACAAAAAAGCATTTTAACTTTGAACATTATCAAGCTGAACTAAAACAATGTAATTGGTCCCCACTAAAATATCTCCCCCTTAATGAAGCAGTAGATTACTTCAACTCCACATTCTTATCTATTCTGGACCAACATGCCCCAAGTCGTACCATCAGAGCCAAAACAAAAGTAGCACCCTGGCTAACTAGTAATACTAGACATAGAATCATTCTTAGAAACAAATCTTGGGCAAAATGGCATACCACTAAAAATCTAACTGATCGCCAAAACTTTAGAGAGCTAAGAAACAGCACAAAAAGAGCTATCCTGACAGTCAAAAAGAACTATTACCTTCAGTTGCAACAAACCACCAATAAGGAACCTAAAAAATTCTGGGCCAGTATTAATAATCTACTATCTCCTGGTCATTCTATTACACCTAACCCCCAGGACTCTAACCCAGAGAACCCTACACAAATAGCGAATGACTTCAACTCGTTCTTCACGAATACTATCCAAACTCTTGCTAGTCATCTATCTCCTGATACCTCTAACCTACTTCCACTTACATCAAATCCACCTCCCACCCTCCACTTACAACCTGTTTCTACTTCCTTTATTTCATCACTGCTCCAAAAGTTAAAACCTACCACTCCCTCTGCAGACAAACTGCCTGCAGAATTCCTGCAGGTAGGAGCTAATGTCTTAGCCTACCCTATTTCCATCCTGATTAATAGATCTATAAAGGAAGGAATTTTCCCCTCTATGTGGAAGATATCTCATATCATCCCACTACATAAAGGGGGAAAGTCCAATGATCTTTCCAATTTTCGACCAATAGCACTCCTCTCACCAATCACTAAAATCATGGAAAAATGTATTCACAAACAAATACTTAATCACCTTCTCAATAACAACCTACTTTCTAACTGTCAGCATGGTTTCAGACCTTCACACAGTACCACTACTGCTTTACTCTCCTTTACTAACTCCATCAACACTAACCGTAACAACAACTATCTATCATCCTCAGTCTTCATCGACCTATCCAAAGCTTTTGATATGGTGAATCATAAACTTCTACTACACATACTAAAATCTCTTGCTCTCGACCATCTTGCCTTATCCTGGTTTGCATCTTACCTAGAAAATCGTCAGCAGGCAGTACTCTGGAAAAATTCACTTTCAAATCTTCTACCTATCTCTTTAGGTGTACCTGCAGGCTCTATCCTAGGCCCTCTTCTATTTTCAATCTTTATTAACGACCTACAATCTGCTATCCCATATACTACCTGCATACAATGCGCAGATGACTCTACTATAATCTGTAATGCTACCTCTCAAACAGAACTCCAGTCTCTTACTCAAAAAGCTTTTAACGCTGTAGAACATTGGTTCTCTCACCGCTGTCTACTCCTTAACCCCCAAAAAAACAAACTGTTACTTTTTTCACCTACTCGTAAATCTACTCCACCATATTTCTCTCTTACCTCCTCTGACGGTACTCTCATTTCTCCTGACTTGACCACAAAACTATTAGGAATAACTATTGATAATAACCTCAACTTTGCCTCTCACATCAACAACACAATAAAATTAGTTAATAAAAAAATAGGATCCCTTTACAGAATCAAACCTTTCCTAACACCTACAGCAAGGTCCACCATAGCTAGATCTCACCTAATCTCTACTCTTCTCTATGCTTCCCCCATTTACACTCATCTTTCCAAAAACAACATTAAAAAACTAGCAACATCCTATTATAATATAGCTCGATTCGCAGTAGGATCTCCTTTTCAAACTCATCACTGCTTGAACTTAAAAGAACTAGGCTGGATTGAACTTCCTAACCAACTTGTACTTCAACAGCTCTTAATAGCTTATAAGATTCTATATCAGCCAGCCAACACACCAATACTTTCTAGCATTATTTCACCATACAATAACCTGAAACAACTACGTTCTTCAAATAAACTTCAGATTAATATTACCAAACCCAACAATTATGCAGGCGACTGTCTATTCTCCAATTCTGTTGGAAAAATATGGAATAAACTACCCTCTGATATCACATCTTTGACCTCTTTCCTACTTTTTAAAAGACAACTGAAAATTTATCTCAATAAACATTGGCTTTGCTCCTGCACTAATCCAGATTAACCTCATTTTTTTTCCTTCACCCTTTCCCTTGTTAACTTTCACTGCACAAAAAAAAAACAAAAAAAACTTATGTTCAATTTATATTATCTGTTTAACTTGTTATAACTACTTATGTTTCTAATGTAACATTTTAATGCCTTTTTATGATGATACTTGTTACAACTAGTGGAGCTTTTCTCCCCGGGCCTCTACTGAAAATGGACATATATCCAGCTAGACTAGCCCGGTCAACAAATGTAAAAATAAAAAAAATATATATAAATATCAAGCTTGAGATGGCCATTTCATGGAATATTCCCTTTTGTCTGAGGTACAATGATCTCAGAGCTGGATAAGTTTGGGGGTGTGGGAGGCTTTCCCTGCTGCAAAAAAGAAATTTAAAGGAGATGGGTGATGTTTGAGATTTGCTCTTCTCCTGGAGTTTTGATCATTTAGGCATGTTGTCTCTTGGCATTTTAAGTGCCAACATTTCAATATGGAGCCAATTTTAATGCAAGTGGTTTTGGTAAAATGGTACAAATCCTTTTTACAATCTGTCTTTTCCATCATCACCACTTAAGTTTGCTATTTCACTTTTCAAGATTGTAGGAAAGACAGAAAGAAAGAAAGAAAGAAAGAAAGAAAAACTGAATGTAAGATAGCTGTGGTCTTGGTCGGGTGTTCATAAGCAGAAATAATTTATTAAATGTTTATAGTGTCAGAGCAATGCTTGAGTGTAACTGCCAATAAAAATGTACAATAGCTACACTGGAAGTCTCTTAAGCATCTTAGTGTTGAAGCTTGCAGTTCCTCATGTCTCCAGATATTTCTGTTGTCATTTCACTCATTTAGAAAGCATCTCTCACTAGTGTCATACTTTGCTGTCAATCTCTGTGCTTGCAAAGTTACAATATTCTGGAAAAGGAGGGGTAAGACATTTCTGCATGTAGTAATTATATGGGATGACATGGAACAAATTAAATGACCTGCTTTAGTGGTAAAATACACCTACTCCATTTCAGATGGCAGCATGTAGCTCCCTGTGTATTAGGATCCATTACCAATGCTGTCTCTAAAATAATTCTAGTAGGCATCAAATCCATCATAGCTTAGCTCCTGGTTCCTTACTGAAATGGTGGCACTTGAAATTCAGTGAGACAAAAAGCTGACAAAACGCTAAAAAAAAAAAAAAAAAAAAAAAAAAAAAGAAAACTCTGGAAAAGAGCCAATCTCAAATGTTGCTCTTTTCCTTTAAATTTCTTTTTGCAGGAAGGAAAACCTCCCTGCACCACCTGAACTTCAAGATCACCATACCTCTGAGAAAATAGAAATATTCCTGGAAATTACCATCTTGGACTTATATATGTAAGTTCATTTTTCAGCTATTTAGTCTCAGTGTTTTGGGACTTGCTGTACTGGGAGCTGACATTTTAAATGGTTCCCTCACATCATGCCAACCTGGTCACAAGTGCTTGTAAACTGCACCTTCTCCTTATGCAGGTGCTGGAGCAGCAGCTCCTAGCTGCTACTGCAAGACCCCTTCCCCCTTAAAACTTTATTAATGTCACCCTGAGGCCAGTATACTTCCCAGAAAGAGCAATTACTGATAAGTAGTACAAAGCCTGCTTTACTCTTTCTTGGAGATGCACTGGCCTTGGACTACTGAAAACCCACTACTTTGTGAGTACCAGAATCTCACTCTAAAGAGAAATGAGCAAGACCAAACGCGCATACAACACCTATGGTCAATAAGACCGAACGAGCAACTGGGGACTGAGCTTAGGTGTTCCGATTAAGTAGCTATAAGCCACTAAGTTTAACTTTTAGGTGAATATTATGATATATTTGTATTTTGGATAGTTTTGAAAATTTAAAAGCATTAGCCCAGGATGGGTGGATAAGAAGAATGTGATATTATATAGCTTCCATCCTTAGTTTGTTTTAGTTTGTAGTTTTCTGTTTTTGTTTACTTTCTTTTTTCAGTTGTTGATATATAAGCTATTGACCTTATGCCAGAAACACATTCTGACAGGTCCCAAAGAAAAAAGAACCAAACCACTCTAGGATGTGGAACAAAGACTCCAGTGGATGCAAATGTGGTTGAGCAATTTTCTTTGATACACATAAGAAATGAGGAATTATTAAGAATAAATATAACTATTCATCCTACAGCATTAAGTGGTCATCAATAACCATAAAAAGGGCAAGTCCATTGCTGTACGTACTTCTAAGACCAGGCTGACTAATACCTAAGCTATCACGAAAAGTAACATTTGGATACATTTTTATGTAAACCACCTTCTCAGTAACCTTAGTGAGAAAATGCAAGTTAGTCATTCAGCAAAAATTGTCCAAATTGTGTGACCTTATAGATTTAATTTATTTTAGATGATTGGAGTAATTATAGTATATGTAGGAATAGAAAGCGACATCCCCCGTCCACAGAGATGCTGCACAATGCTGCAGTTAACTGGTCCTACAGATTCTAAGCCATAGTCAACAAGCCTTGTAAGTCTATGACCCAGTTTGCTAAAAGCAGGATGAAAAGTTGAAATAACATTCATGACCTCATTACCATTGACAGAAATCTGCTCATCCCAATAAAATTCCTGAAAACGTCATATTGTTTTCCTGCAATATGGTGGCATCTTAAAAAAAGAGAACACATGACCTAGGGAAACACCTGTGTAACATTTGTATTGTTTCCTTGTACCTTAAGGACTTGGCTGCATAGTCCATCAGCTCCATAGAAAAGTATGGAGTATGGTCAGATGACAAGACATAGTAAAAATGACACTAGGTGAAAAGATGGCATTCTTACATGAGGATTTCAGAATGATACATTACATAATCAGCATCCAATTTAAGCTTGTTTTCATGTCCTCTACTTGAATTCCAACTTTTGTTCTTGTCTGTATCGCTTACTAAGGCCACAATTAGTCAATCACTTGTGAACCATAACAGGTAGAGATCACCCATGTTCTGGGCCAACTTGTTCCACCTCTTTTGCTATGACTCTTATTATAGCCTGCAATGTGAGAATCTGGAATTTGAAACAGTGTACTGCAGAAGAAGGTGATCTGTCAATGGTATGAAACTAATATTAGTTATTCCTAATGTTCTAATAACAATAAGCTCATTTAAGTGAGCCAGATGGTGATATGACCACAAATCTTGCTTTACCTCCAAGCTCTGTGATGACGAGTACACCTTACTATAACATCAAGTACAGTGAATATTCTGCCTGACTGGAACCAAGCTTTCCATAATATGCAGAAGCTACATGGTGATTTTACCTGATTTCTCATCATCCAAGGCATTGGAATCACTCAAGATCAACAATCTTGGGTGATCCAGCTTTGTGCTAATGAAGAAATTGATAACATTTTGCAGAAAAGTCCCCCAAATAAGGCGAACCATGAATGAGAAGAAATCTGAAATTGCCCCTGCTCATATGGTATATATATTTTTTTATATTTTAATTGTATGTATATACATATATCTATATATGTCTATCTATCTATATAGTTTTTTTTAACAATGTTAGTGAAATGGTCTTTCTCAGACCTTTTTCAGCTAAAAGTTAATATTAGTTAATATTAGCCCCATAAGGCACAGGCAAATATAATCCACATACACCACTGGTGGCTGGAGACTTAAAAGCCAGGGTACAGGTTTTCAAGAAGCAACTGAATGGGTGTGGCTAATTAGAATGGGTTGGGGTTCTATTATGACAAGTCAATGACAATTACCTGTGATCAAACAACACATGGAGGTCATTCACTTTCATCCATAGACTGCCCACCTACTTTTTATCACACCTGTAGTCAACAAGGCTAGTTTTAGGTGAAATGAATTTATAGCCAAAGGAGTCCATGCTCCTCCCCATTTTATAACAGTTCCCTCCCTGGAACTCCTCAGCTGAGGGTTTGGGAGAGGAAACCACAGTGTCTGGGTAAAACCTACACAAGTAAAATGTACATACTAAACACAGAATGAATCATAGCTGAAAGCTCAACCTGAGAATGAAACCCTACAAGATGGAAAGTCTACCCCTGCACTCAAGGGTGACTGCAGGATTTTTTGCAGGGGAGTGCAAACTCATACCACCTCCCTACACAGCCCTCCCAGCACGCACCCATTCCAATGTCCTATTACCTGGCTATTTCTCCCCAGTTGCCATAAACACTGTTCAAAAATCTCAGTGTGCATACTGTTTTATGCTTTACTTCTACAATGATTACAGATATTTGGATTTAATTTACAACTTTTATTTCAAATTTTATAGCACAAACACTATTAGATTTTTGCTAAACCTTATCAAAGCAATAGTCGTACAATGAAAACAGACTTAGCATTAAAAACTTATCTACCTTTGAAACTCACATTCACTAAAACAGCACTGAAACCCACATTCAAAGAAAATGCATCTGGCCCGTGGCAAGTTAAGTGTACCTTTGGGCTGTTTTCAAATCATAGGCCCCTTGCACACATTTTTAGAACCATGCAAAAGTGCTTTAATTCACCTTCCTAATAGTATTACTTATATAATAATGGAATTATAGCTCTTGTATAATACAGCACCACTGAGTGTGTTTTATAGTTTTCATCATTTTTCCAGTAAGCAATGAAACAAAACATATGAACCAATAATGACAGACTTCCCAATTCAGAACATAGGTTCATAGGTAGATACTAGGCTATTGGCCCAAGGGCCTAAGTAAGCCTAGCCAACAAAATTCCCTGGCTTACACAACCCAAGAAAGTTAATTTCCTATGCAGAGACACAGAAGTGATCCCCAGGGTCTATTTCCTATTTCCCATCTACTCATCAAGATTTTTCTTGAAGAGTGCTAATGAGAAACTTTGCTTGACATAGATGTGCAGCTTGTTCCAGAGTATAGGAAGTCTCTGGGACAGGAATCTATCCCTCCAGCATGTCCTGTTTATTGCGGTGACAAGATTTAGGTCCCTAGAGTGTGTAGCTCAGAGGTTTTGGGATTTCTTTAGGTGTAGCATGTCCAGCAGCTCTAGGTTAAACACAGCTTTATATGTTAGGCAGAGATCTCCTCAGAGTAGGCGATATGCTACAATGTAAAGCTGGAGTTGTTTGAGGCGGTCAGTGTAGGGCATCTGTTTGAGGCCAGTAATCCTCTTTGTGAGGTACTTCTGTGGCCTTTCCAGCTGCTGCAGATGTCTTGTGAGGTACATTCCAAAAGGGGCGTTGTACTCTATAATGGGTCTAATGAGTGCCGAGTAGAGGGGAACAATTACCTCTTTTTTCCTGGATGAGAACCCTTTTGTGATGAGATGTGCCCCATAGAAGGATTTCCTGACTATTGTGGCGATGTGATTATCAAAGGAGAGACTACTGTCCACCTGAGTCCTATCACACATTTGGCATTACGTAGACTGCCATTTATGTGGTAGTTCATGGGTACAGAGCTTTTATCAAAGGGAATGACAATGCACTTTTTGGCATTGAGCTTGAGGCCATGCCTCTGACACCAGGCATCTGTCTCAGCAAGGCCCTTCTGTAGGATGTCCACATCATTTGGGGACTTGATTATGGCTCCTAGATTGCAGTAATCTGTGAACTTCATTAGCCAGAGGCCTTCTGTGTTAGGCTGTACTTCAGAGAAGTAGATACCAAACAGGAGAGGTCTCAGGACTGAACCCTGTGGTACTCCACTTGTCACTGATTTGAAGTCAGATTTGGAATCTGCAGCTTTTACAGTGTGGGTTCTGTCAGTGAGCCAGTTGACAATCCATCTTGTGATGTAGGGATTTATACCTAGTTTAGTGAGTTTAGCTATAATTCCAGAATGGGGGATGGTGTTGAAAGCCTTGGTGAGGTCAAGATAGGCTGCATGAACCACCTTACTCTCTTCTACGGCTTTGGTGACTGACTCAAAGAAGCCAATCAGTTTCAGAAGGCATAATCTGTTTTTCACAAACCCGAACTGGGTGGAGTCCAGAGTTTGGAGGTTATCATTGTCTTTGTTTATGAGTTCCATAATGATACGTTCCATGACTTTGCAGACCAGGCTCGTCAGCCTAATAGGGCAATAGTTCCCAGGATTAGTGGTGGCTCCCCTTTTGTGGAGTGGGGTAACTGTTGCTGTGTGCCATTCAGTGGGCACAAAGCCTGATGTGAGACTATGCTTGAACATGGTGCTTAGGTGGGGAGCCAGTTCGTTCGGATGTTCATGTAAAATGCAGCCTGGGATGTTGTCCGGTCCCATGGATGTTGTGTTTTTGGTTTTAGAGAGTGCAGCTTTTACTTGCATAGAAGTGATTACAGGACTCTGCATTCTTCCTGTATAGGTATGGGCCCTTTAGGGGGTGAGAGGGGGGTAAAGTTATTACTGAACCTATCTGCCAGGATGTTGGCAATATCAGCTGGTTCTGTAATTTTCATGCCATTGTGATGTAACTCAGAGCAGATCTGGGTGTTGCCATTGAGATTCTTGACATAGCTATAGAATGCTTTGTGGTTGTCCTTAGAATCAGTGATGATTTTGTTTTCGTAGCTAGCTTTGGAGGATCTTATAAGGGATCTCAGCTTCTTACTGAGGCTGACCAGGGAGCTCCTCCACTCATGGGATTTTTACTCTGTTTTGCAACAGTTTCTTCCTTCTGTTGTACAGTTTGTTTATGGCAGGGGACCACCAGATTGGCTTCCTTTTTTTGGAGGATAGCGTCTTGGTTCTGTTTGGGATAGCACGATCCATGCACTCGTGTAAGTGCTTATAGAGTGCATTTGTGTAGAATTCAGCAGTTGTAACCGAATTGTCCATCTGCATGGGTGTCATGAAGTTTGCTACTTCTGTCTTAAGAAGCGTGAAGTTGGCATTTCAACCATAAAGGCCACTCAAATTTCTATTATTACAATCCATCAATATCAGTCAATATGAACAATCTCTGCAGAAATAAAAGTCATCTGAGTAATTCCACATTAGAGAGATCTGAAACTAATGAAGATGTTTCTAGAAAACAACTTTATATTTCAATGTTTCATCTACAAATTCAGTGCCGGCTGCCCTTGCCTATGTTACATTAAAAAAATAGTAAGCAGGTATATTGCAATACAGAATAGGTGGCAAGCTGGAAAACAGGTTCATAGTTACTAGACATCTCATCCAAAGGAGGACATACTCAGGACTGCAGCACCCCACCCCATTAAAAAACAAATCTAGATGCTGTGGGAATAGAACCTACAGCCCTTTGCATCAAGATGCAAGTATGCTACTAACACTGCCTTAAAATTCTATACCACAATAGTGATACCATTTGCTAAACAAAACAGTTCCACATTTTAAGCAGACCTAGCATGTGCAGTAGTAAACTTTTCTTCCCTTGAAGCTTACAATTCCTTGAAAATAAATTCCACCTTATATTTCTAACTAGGGCATTTCACTCTCACACACACACACACACACACACACACACACACACCTCAGCCTCTTAGTGCAAGAAATCTGGACAAAGCGTAAAATAAATAGGGACAGATTATAAATATTGCTCTCATGAACTTATAAAATTGCTAGAATAACAGGATTTGTGTTAGTATGCATTTTTCTAAAGGATATTATGTCTAAAACTACTTAGCAACTTCAATCCTTTTTAGGAAGAATATGGGGCAAAAATCTGGACATTCTGCAAAAACCTGGACAGCTGAGGGGTATGCTACCTCCCTTAGAGACAGTCAAACTGTCTTCCTTTACACATATGTTTACAATGTTTACTCATTCCAGCCTTGACAATGTACATAAATAGATTTTGTCAAAGTTATAACAACTTTAAACTCTGTGTGAACTTAGTGTTTTTTGTCAGAAAGGTATAAAGGAACTCATCATGGCTATGCATATAGTTGAATCTTTCTGTACTGAGGTATTCCCTACCATGATGCTGCCTTAATAAATAGTGTGTATACATTTAGAAACTTTGACAGTCTTTATACTGAATTTTATAGTTGCATGAATTAGAAAATAACCAATTTCCTTTTCAGAGCGTAAGATAAAAAGTCCACTCCTTACAAACACTCCTTACCCTGGAAAACATCTATATATGCATCATCACAGAGGCCTAGTTCAAGACCAATGACAGCACTCCTTTAATGCAGGATTTCAACACCTACCACAAGTTCAGGCCTACCACCTTAGATGAAGGCACTAAAGGTAATGGTGTCTACATATTCTTAAAGAACAATTCATATCCAGACTTGCTAGATGAGATAATGACATGGCACTCCTCCACGTCCAACTTGGCGTTAACAAAACTCCTTACTGTTCCATTTAACCTTTTATCTTGTTTAATGCTAGCTCATTAATTATTTTTAAATGATTAAGGCACATAAGCAAGAGGTAATGCCCAGTAGGGTGAGCATTACAGGGCAATAATGGATCATGGGAGTGTTGTGAGGACCAAAGCCACAAGCACCAGGACTGCCCACGGCTGAAAACCCAAGTCCATTATTTCCTGTAGTGCCCTCCTGCAAGACATCATTCACTTAAGATAATGGGCTAATGTATGAAGATGGTTTGCATTTTTTTAAATTTTGTATATATTCATTTATTATATATATTTTTTAAATTAGTTCCTACATCTAATAATTAAACAGTGGTGTAGGATCTGTCATTGTTATTGGAGGAAGTATTTTCTCAAAATATATAAGTTATACAACAATTGAACAGATACAAGTGCACATACACACGTATACAGAGACTTAGACATCGACACACAGACACACACACAAATACACACACACGCACACACACACACACACACACACACACACACACACACACACACACACACACACACACACACACTTGCATTTTTTTATTTTTGTTTTGTGAAGACTCCAATAGGTCTGCTTGTTCTTTCAAAAGTGGACATAATTTTTGAATCTCGCTGCTCATATGTTATCTGCAGAAAATTTGCAAGCTATAGTCTCTGTTCCCAGAGAAGATGTTTTGATTGGAGAAGAAGGGGTGTGTCACTGCAGACATTACCCCACCCTGGACAATGCCAGCAACGTTTTAGGGAGCAGTGCAAAGAAAAAGGATTTTTTTCCAGAAATCATGATGTATACTGTATAGACAACTTTGTTTAATCTCGGTGAGTATTTTGAACGACTGACACTTGAAATATTGGAAGACTTTTATACCAAATGCTTAGAATTCTGCTTTCACCCCTGCTAGGACTATTATTTTTGTGAACACTTAGCTTTGCAGCTGTTTTTTGCCTCTCTGTTTTTCTGTTTTTTTTTTTAAGCCCTAGTTAGCCATCATAAAGCAAATGGTGGTCTGCAGAAAAGTTTGCCCTCATGGTGTGTGGCTTTCATGCCAGTGATAAATGATTTTGTATTTCAGTGGACTCTAGTGGTATATTAGTTCACTCCTGTGGAAAACTGACTAGCAAATGCTGCTTTATTATAACAAAGCCTCTGTTTTATTATTAGCAAAACCCATTTTCTAAATTACTCCATACCTCATTTATCTTATTGTTATGCAGCTTAGGAAAACTGTTTTTTTTTTATTTTGATGCATGTGTGACCTACGAGCAGTAACTTTACATTTTAGTTGTGACACAGGATACTTTAAAATATTTCAGTTACTAACATAATAAACGTAACCTGTCCTTAATTTTGCATGACAGCAAATTAGAAAATATATTACTTTAATTCTCAACATGATGCCAAAGTAAAGAGTTGCACTGCCTTAAAAACAAATATATTTTTCTGTAATGTAGTACATTTAATTCCTTTAAACTTGCTATGGTGCTCACCGTTTCTATGATCATGGCTGCCATCTGCTGGTAAAAGAAAAGAATACATATAAATACATGAAAATCATACTCTAACCCAGAATCCACCATCAACGTTTTTCTGTTTTATAAGAATGGTCATTAGAACTGTAGGTTTCTTTGATCCACATAACAGTTATATATTTGGATGTTTTTACATTTAGTGCTATGGTAATCCTTTTTATTTATGTGCTGAGTATTTTCTTTGATCACTACCATAAAAGCACTTTAATCTTCTAGGTGAGAAAGGTACACTGACTTCATATAATTGTTTCATACAGTCCTTTTTAGTAAACCTAGTAATATACATATCAATTTTATATGCAACATAAACGGTAAAAGCAAATAAAATGAAAGGGAAGTTTTTTTTTTTTAATGTAGCATAGGATATGTTCTGACATTTTCATTTAGAAAGCAGTTTACAAATATTTATGTCACAGATGCATAGGTTCATAGGTACTCACTAGACTATTGATCTGGGAGGTTCTTAAGAAGCCTAACCTTATATTCCCATGGAAGTTTTTAACCCTTATATTTTTCATACAAGTAACCCAGAGACGGGCTGAACAAAGATATAATATAATGTTTACATGTCTCAACGATCCTTGCAGTGCTAAACCAGGGACACATTTGTGGCTACCCATCCATGCTTCCAAATTACATTTCAATAGAGTAAGAGAAGTACTTTGCTTTATGTGAAGTGAAAGATGGTTCCATAGAAATGCTACTCTCTGTGATCCATACCTGTCGCTCCAACATGTTCTTTTGAATTTGCAAAAGAGATTGAGATCCCTTGAGGGTGTTTATGATATCATTGGATTTATGAACATGCAATAGGTCTGACAGAACAGGGAATGTTGAATGTCTGTATGAGAGGCAAGGGTCACCTCTCAATAGCCTGTATAATACTATGAAGAGGGACAAAGCTTTGGGGTGTCGGCATAGTTTTTATGATTTAGCCCTTGATTTTTTTTTTTTTTAGTGAGAAAATGTGGTCATTCTAGTTGTGAGAAGTGGTTGGGCAGGTACATACAGACAAAGGCAGACTGATATTAACAATAGAAATAGCATCTGGAGCCAAATCTTATGGCTAATATTAGGCATATTGGGTATATTTTACAAAGTCAACAGAAACAAAGACATTCTCTGCCTTTAGATTTGAGGAGGATAAAGTATACCGAAACAAAACACATGCTTCACATCCACTGTTACCTCTTCATCAAGGGTGTAGTTTGTGCTGCAGTGTAGTTCAAAATCACAAAATAGTGCTTACAGGAAGTTAACAAAATACACAGGACAGTCAATAAACTGTCCAACTTAGAGATTGTAGCATGCTAACACTTTTAAACAGCTCCTGCCAGTGACAGAACTTGCTTTTTCACTTTTGGTCAGAGTAATCATTGTCCAAACCTTCCTTTATTTGTGTGTGTCTGGCTATATATATATATATATATATATATATATATATATATATATCTATATCTATATATATATATATATATATATATATATATATATATATATATATATATATATATATATATCTATATTTATTTATATATATATATATATGGATCCATATCAGATCCATGACAGAACACTTACCCGACGACCAAATCACCGAGACCACATTGCCGACAAAACACAGCACCGACAAAGGTAAGTATAACTACTACGGAACAGAATTTATTCCTGTTTCCACAATAAAATACAAAAACAAAAAAAAAAAGAAAACATGTCTATAGCAGGGGGCAATCCCCCCTGCACCCCCACTGCACCCCCCACTTAAATATACCAACTCCGCAATCGCACCACATTGCGGAAATGGGAATACATCCCATTCCACTCTACTTATACTTACCATTGTCGGATATCTGCTCTGTCAGCGATGTGGTCTCGGTGATCTGGTCTTCTGGTAAGTGTTCTTTCATGGAACTGATAGGTTCCCATATATATATATATATATATATATATATATATATATATATATACACACACACACACACACACATATATACACATACACACACACACACACACAGACACATATATATCTATATATAAAAAATATAATAATATAATATTTAATCTGTGTACTGAAACATGGTATTACAGTCCAGAATGAAAGACAGATACATACACACACACACACACACACACACACACACACACACACACGCACTACAGACAGACCGACAAGACAAACACACACATGACTACACGCATGCACTATATGAACATACATGTTCTGCTGACTCTCATAGACACATATGGACATACGCACATAAATACATACATGCATTCCTTCTCGCTCTCTATCTCTCATACACACGCATGCACACACAGACACACACACACAGACACACACACACACACACACACACACACACACACACACACACACACACACTCACTCACACACACTCACACATACACACACACTATATATATATATATATATATATATATATATATATATATATATATATATATATATATATATATATATATATATATATATATATATATATATATATATATATATATATATATATATATATATATATATATATATATATATATATATATTAACTAGTATCATGTTCATAGGTGTTTGTTAAGCTAACAGCCACAAGGGCCTTTTTAAGCCTAGCCATGCATCCCAAGTTCTGGTATCAGTGATAAGTGTAAGCAGGGGTTTGGGTTGTGAAACATTTACAAGCAGGGGCCTGGGAGATGAACCATTTATAGGCTGCCAAACCAGAGATGAATTTCCTGTTCCTCATCCAATCATCCACATTGCACTTGAATTGGGTTAGGGAGGAACTCTGTTTCACATGGATGGGGAGCCTGTCCCAGAGACGGGGTAGTCTCTGGGATATCTACCTGCCTCTCCAGCAGGTCCTATTTATATCATAGACAAGGTTTAAATCTTTACAATGGGTAATGCTGGTGCTGTTTGTTTTGCAGATATGCAGGGGGTCCATCAGGGTGGGGTCTGATAATGTCAGGCATAGATCTTCCCTCAAAAGCCTGTAGGAGACAGAATACAGGGATAAGGCCTTGAGGGGGGTCTGCATAAGACATTTTATTTATGCCCTGTATTCTTTTAGTGAGGAACCTATGTGGAAGTTCCATTTGTTGGATATGCCTGGTTAGGTGCATAGCAAAGGGGGCATTGCACTCAATGATAGGTCTGATGAATGCCAAATACTTTGGAACAATGTGTTCCTTGGATGTAAATGCCATATCATCTTGGAGCTTATAAACAAAGACATAGGCAACCTCCAAACCCTGGACCCCTCTCAGTTTGTGTTTGTAAAAGGTAGGTCATGTCTCCTAAACCTGATTGACATCTTTGAAGCAGTCACTAGAGCTGTAGATGAGGGCAAGGTAGTGCACACAGCCTATCTTGATCTCGCCAAGGCTTTTGATACCACCCCCCACTCTGGAATTATAGATAAACTCGCTAAACTGGGCATAAATCCCTATGTCACAAGATGGGTTGCCAACTGGCTCACTGACAGAACCCACACAGTAAAAGTAGCTGACTCCAAGTCCGACTTCAGACCAGTGATGAGTGGAGTACCACAGGGTTTGGTCCTGGGTCCTCTCTTGTTCAGCATCTACTTCTCTGAAATGCAGGCCAAACACAGAAGGTCTTTGGCTAACAAAGTCCGCAGATGACTGGAACCTGGGAGCCATAATAGAATCACCTAATGATGTAGACATTCTACAAAAGGGCCTCACAGAGACAGAAGCTTGGTGGCAAAGTCACGGCCTCAAGCTCAATGCCAAGAAGTGCATTGTCATCCCCTTTGGGAACAACTTGGTACCCATGAACTACCACATAGACGGTAGCTCACTAAACAGTGAAAGTGTTATAAGAGACCTCGGGACACAGGTGGGCAGTAGTCTCTCCTTTGATAACCACATCATCACAGTAGTCAGGAAATCCTTCTATGTGGCATACCTCATCACAAAAGGGATCTCCTCTAGAAAAATGAGGTTATTGTTCATCTCTACTCATCTCTCATCAGACCCATTATAGATTACAATGCCCCGTTTGGCATGTATCTCACAAGACACCTACAACAATTGGAAAGGCCACAGAAATACCTCACTAAGAGGATTACTGGCCTCAAACAGATGCCATACGCAGACCGTCTCAAAAACCTCCAGCTCTACTCCATCGCATATCACCTACTCAGAGATGATCTCTGCCTAACATACAAAGCTATGTCAAACCAAGAGCTGTTGGACATGCTACACTTAAAGACATCTCAATCTCTCTGAGCCACACACTCCAGGGACCTAAACCTTGTCACCACAATAAACAGAACATGCTGGAGTGATAGATTCCTGTCCCAGAGACTTCCCATACTCTGGAACAAACTACCCATTCATGTCATGCAAAGTTCCTCATTGGCACTCTTTAAGAAAAATCCTGACGACTGGATGGGAAATAGAAAATTCACCCTGGGGATCACTTCTGCGGCACTGCTTGACAGGGGCACCGGAAAATAATTTTCTTGGGTGGTGAAAGCCAGGGAACCATTTTGGCTAGGCTTATATGGGCCCCAGGGCCGATAACCTAGTACCTACCTATGAAGCTATGGACCTATACTTTTGTTTATAAATTGTGCACATAGAATGATTTCCTCACTACTATAGACATGTGGTGGTCAAAGGCTAGATTACTATCGATGTGTGTTCTCAAGACCCTGACTACTGTGTCAGCTCTAAGAGGTGTGTTGTCAATATGATAGCTACCAGGGGTGGATGACTTTACACTATTATAGTTGCAGTCTAAAGGGTAGAAATAATAGTGTAACACAGAATATAGAATGAAATACACATGAAAACAAAATAAATAAAAAGCATTAGGTGACTGGTATCTTAATGCCAATAGCTGGTTCATGATTGAACTATTGTTACTGACTTATCGTTACGTGATGCAATATTTTGAAGGGAACAGTAGTGAACAGTTGGTCATGTAGTATCACCATTACAGTAAGATAAGTGTTAGGAAACAAGGTGAGTTTTTGAATCTTTTGGATCCGCTGAAAAAAAAAAAGAAAATACACTTTAAATTTTCTGTCTTTTGACTTTCAGGTGTTCATTTTCAGCATATATAAGTTTATCAACATTCTGCCATTCAGGGTCCTAGTGGTGTGAGAATGGAGAGAAGAAATATTTCTGTATTTCTGGTGCAAAGTGGTGTTGGTTATGGCTACAGCTGCACTACTCACTAATAACTGCTGTCCATGATCATGATGTAGCACTTTTTATGAAATGCTCCTTGTCAGCCTCATTAACTATTGCATTATTGTTCTTACCTGGTAGGAGACATACAGTTATATGCAATATCAATATCCGTTTCGTAGTTTTGTTCTATTAAATGCACTAGTTTCTCCTTTGTGCTATGCAAATATTTCTGAGGAAACTCTTTTTTTTCCAATCCTTTAAAAAAGAGTTTGTCATCATTTGATGAGTATCATTGTTAATCTACTTGGTATCTTCACACGCACATGCCTGCACACAAACACACACATACACACACACACACACACACACACACACACACACACACACACACACACACACACACACACACACACACACAAACACGCCAAGACACGATACGTGCACATGTGCACACACACACACACACACACACACACACACACACACACACACACACACACACACACACACACAAACACGCGCACACGCATACGTGCACATGTGCACACACATACACACACACACACACACACACACGCACATGCCCACACGCACGCACGCACGGGCGTGCACACACACACACACACACACACACACACACACACACACACACACACACACACACACACACACACACACACACACACACAAAACACACATTCAGTCACACATTTATTCACGGTCATGCCCCTACACACATGTATCCACATACATATACATACACATTGACACCTTCCAGAAACACGGCTTCATTTGACTTACCTTATAGTGAATTTCAGATGTATTTACCAGGCTGTTGTCCACAGGAGCCTTATTAAGCCTAGCTATGCATCCCAAATGTATCTTGAAAGTTTAGTGACCCTACGAATATTCTAAGGGATATATGTAGGCAAGGGCTTGGGGATCAAGCATTTACAGACAGATCAGAGACAGAGGCGGCACACCAGGGGTGAAGTTCCAATTCCCCATCCACTGGTCCAAATTATGCTTGAACTGGTTTAGGGAAGAACTCTGCTTCACATTGCTGGGAAGCCTGTTCCAGAAGTGTATATTCTCAGAGACATATACCAGTTCCTCCAACATGTCCTGTTTATGTCGCAAGCAAGATTTAAGTCCTTGGATAGATTATTTCCAATGCTGTTTGTTTTGCTTATATGCATAAAGGCCATCAGAATGGGTTCCAGCCATGCCTTTTATGCTAGGCATTGATCTACTGTCAACAGTCTGTAGGAGACTGAGTACATGAATAGGGCTTTGAGGCAATCCATGTAAGACATGTTTATTATGCATTGTATCCTTTTTGTGAGGAACCTTTGTGGACATTTCAGTTGTTGCATATGTCTGGTTAGGCGCATAATGAAGGAAGCACTGTACTCAATTATTGGTCTGATGAGGGATGAATACAGTGGAACAATGACTTTCTTGTACCTAGATGCCATACCCTAACTTATACGTTGCGCAACATAGAATGATTTCCTTACTACCGTAGACACCTAGTAGTTGAAGGCCATGTTATTGTCTACAAGAATCCCTAAATCTCTGACTATTGGATCTAATCTAAAGGGTGTGATATCCATGGTCTGTGACATCAATAGGACTTGTTGGTGGGACAGATTTGTGTCCCCCCCCCCATCTGTGGAATAGACTCCCTCTCCATATCAAGCAGACTACTTCTTTACCCCTTTTAAAGCACAACCTGGATAACTGGATGGGAAACAGAAAATACACCCCTGGGATTCCACCTGTGTTCCTGCTGGACAGGGGCTATGGGTGCTGACTTGTCTAAACATTGGCTAAACTCTTGTCTAGGCTTATAATGGCCTCAGGGCCAATAGCCTAGTAACTTCCTATGATCCTATGAGATAGTTTTCTGAGGTTACTGATTTCCCAAAGGATACTGTTATGCATTTATTGGCAGTGAGTTTCAGACTGTGGCTCTGGCATCAGTTATTTGTCTGAGTCAACCATTCTTGGAGGATATTTGTATCGTGGAGGGATTCTATAAGTGCATTATTTATTTATTTATTTATTTATTTGACATTTGTTAACTGGGTTATTCCGACAAGGCAGCAGCCCTTTTCACCAGAGGCCTGAGGAGAAAAGCTCCAGCTTAAAAAGTAAAAAAGTAAAAAATAAAAATAATAACAGGCATGAAATATTCCAAAATATAACACAGTAAAAAAGGTACATACAATAAGTACAATGACCAAGTTAAACATGGTACAAAAAAGTTACAAGCATGTGTAATACCTGGTGAACAAATAAGTGATAATGCAGAATATATACAAGAAATTAACAAAAATAAACTCAGGGTACAATAAGCAAGGATACAGCAGAGAAAGCTGTATGTAATACTGCCTATAGTAGGAGTTTAAAAGCAGTTAACAGAAAAGGAGGGAGAAGTTTGGAGGTAGCAGTAGTAGCATTAAAGGAGGGGAGGGTGGTTTAAGTTGGGTGATTGCATAAGCAAGACCATGAGTTCAGGAGATAGTTTTTTAGGGATGTTTTAAAGGAGTTAGTGTTAGGGATAGATCTTACAGCAAGTTAGTGGTAGGGATAGATCTTACATCTAGTGACAGTTTATTCCAAGCATTTGCAACAGAGTGGTTGTAGAGGAGTTTGCCAATATTTTTATTGGGCACAGAAACTTCCAGTTGGTGTTGTTGAGAGTTACGGAGTGAATGGTTGGGAGTGTAAGTTTGAATGAGGGTAGAGAGAGAGAGAAAGATAAGATGAGGTATTGAAGCTGGGGTAGGAGGAGTTGTTGGCTGAGTTCTAACCATTGTAGGCTTTTTAAGGATAGACAGTGGTGTGAGCAATAGGACTGATTGATTAAGTGAGTTCCAGTTTAGACATAAGGTTGGATTGGAGGTTAGTGAGAATAGGAGCAACATAGAGTAGTGTGGGGAGTAGGAAAGCTTTGCAAGAGAGAGTTTAGAATCATTTGTAAGGAAGTTTTGTGCCTGTAGAGTAAGCTCAATTTCTGATGAGTCTTTTTGATGCAATGTTGAATGCGAAGATCAAACTTTAATTGATCATCTAAAATAACTCCTAGACATTTTGTGTGAGGTTCAACAGTTGTCTACTTGTAATGATCAAAATCTCACTTACCAGACTTTTGCAAGAGTGAGACGACATTGCCAAAAACGCATTTCAATGAACACTTGGATCACCAACCAAAAACTCCAGGTAAGTAACCACTTGGCCACCAAGGTGAACTTTGCCCCTTTCCCCACTTTAGTGCAATCTTGGAGTTGGTATATTTAGTTAGGGGGATGTGGAGAGCAGAGCCCCCCATATAGGAGGGGTGTGAGGGGCAAAGACATCCACATAGGTGGGTTTAATTTGGTTCAGTTTTTATTTTACTTTGTGGTGTGGCCAAGTGGATACTTACCTGGAGTTTTAAGTCAGTAATCCGAGTGTTCATTGAAATGCAGTTTTGGCAATGCCATCTTGGTGTTAAGAAAGTTGGGTAAGTAGGGTTTTGATCATTAGAAGGAGACGTATTCAACATATATGGTTGTGTTGTTAAGGGACAAGATGATAAAGGTAGTTTTGTGATGCAGAGAGATTTTGAAAGGAATAGGAGGAGTTTGGTTTTCTTAGGGTTTAGTAGAAGTTGGTTGGATGTTAGCCATTTTTGAAAGAGTGGAGAGATTCTTGGGTGAGGGTGTGAAGGTGGGTGAGATTGTCAGAGCAGGTGATGACTGTTGAGTCGTCAGCATATTGCATTAAAGATGAGTGGGGACAGGATGAGTAGAGGTTATTAATAAAGATATTGAACAGGAGAGGCCCAATGATGTTTGTACTGGCAGGAAGGGAGAAGGGCTAGATTACCATTTAACAGACTGGTATCTATTGGAGAGGTAGCTAGACAACTAAGAAAGTGCAGAGTTGGAGAAATTAAGGGTAGTTAGTTTGGATAGAAGTAATTTGTGGGAAACAGTATCAAATGCCTTAGAGAGGTCTAGAAATAGACAGGAAATTAAATTATTGTTATCTCTAGATTGAGCAATAGACATTGTGAAGGATTAAAATGCAGTAGATGTACTGTGGTTTGGGTGAAAGCCATGCTGACTAGGGGTTAGGAGATTTTCTAGTAGAAGATGTTCAAGGAGCTGTTTATGGATGCACTTTTCAAGAATCTTTGATAGAGGTGAAAGAATGGTGACTGGTCTGAAATTGGAGGTGTCTGTTGAATTACCACCTTTATACAAGGGTAGTTTTCCAGATTTCAGGGACAATGTTTTCTTGGATTGATCTATGGGATGAGCAATAGAATTGACAGCAAGTTTAAGGAATAGAGGAGGTAGGTCATCAGCAGATGGTGAGCATGTTTTAAGTTTTCTGAGAAGTGATCTAATGTAAGCTGTAAGAACAGACTTAAGAGAAAAGTTTGTTATGTGGGTAGGTGGAGAGTAAGTGGGGTAGGTAATGTTGTCATTTTTGGTTAGATTGCAGACTGAGTCTATGAAGAAGGAGTTAAGAATGGTGGCAGTATCTATGGGAGTACTACTAGGGCAGGGGTTTGGTGAAGAGGGGCTACCAGGATTTAAGAGTTCTTGGTAATAATTTTTCTTGTCGAGGTTGACTTTTTTTTTGCTTTGATTAGAGAGTCCTCTATAGCTTTGAAGATCAGATAGGGATTTGTTTTTTTTTTCATTTTTTCCAGACACTATCTGTCTTATTCATTAGAGCTCAAGTGGCTTGTGTTAACCAGGGAGCGAAATGACATTTGATTCTTATTTTTCTGATGGGAGCTAGGGAGCTAAGAGTGTTAAGGAAGATGCTGTTAAATTTAAGGACTGCTTCTTCCAAGGGGAGGGCATGGAGGAAGGACCAGTTTATTGAGGAAAGCAAGTGGTTAAATGTATCATGGTTAAAATCAGTAGGTTTCTGACAGTCTTTGTATTGTTGGGATTTGTGCAGTTGGAGAGAGTGTCTTTGTATGTATGTGGGAAGGTGGTCACTTAGGGTATCGGGTAGTATGGTGGGGTTATAATAGAGGTTAGGATTGGAGGTGAGGATCCAGTCAAGTGTATAGGCAGAACTGGTGTATTTATTTAGACGTGTAAGGGTATTGATTAGCAGGGAGAAGCCATAGAGGTTAATGCTGGTGTTAAGGGAATCAGTGTCTAGAGTATTCCAGTCTATGTTAATGTCACCCAGGATAACTGTTTTGTAAGAAATAGTCTGAGAGATCCAGGAGACAAAGAGTTCAAGAGTAGGGGTGTTGTTACCTGGGGATATGTAAATTGCAGCAATTGCTAACTTCTTGTGGTTGTTCAGTTTACAGTTGACAATAAGAACTTCTGCTGGGTGGAAGCTAGATGGAGAGCTATATAGAGGGCCTTGGGAAAGTTGATTAGAATGCAGAATAGCTATCCTTCTCCCTTTTTCTTAAGTATATCTTGGTGGAATATAGTATACCAGGGGAAAAGATTTCAATGTCAGGTATGTGTGGTGTTAGTCAAGTTTCAGAGAGGGTGAGGATGTCAGGTGTGTGTAAGGAGATCCAGGAATGAAGGAAGGAGATTTTATTCATGATACTTTGAATGTTCATAGATAGTATAAATAGTTTTTTGGTAGATGGGGAGGAGTGAGTCTGTGCAGAAGTACTGGGGGTGGAGATGAGGGGGAGTGGAGGATGGGTACAAAAAGAGGAGGTCCAGACAGGTCTTGGGTTGGGATGAATGTCACCTGAGAGTAGTAGGTTTATCATAAAAAATTTAAGTGAAGTATCATTGTTGTAAAGAAAATATTTTGTTTGTACCTTAATAGGGAGTGTGTACAGTGGTAATATCTTTATTTTCAGTAGGGCAGTGGTATAATGATTGAAGAGAGATGAGGCTATAGAGAAAGTACTAGTGGTAGAGCAATTAGTTTGGGGGTAAGTTAGAGTAGATGCTGAGTTTATGATTAAGAGTGAACAATAATAAGAGGTAGAGATTGAGATTAGAAGGAGAAGGGGAGTGGTACAGGTAATAATCAGCATGTTGTAAGAGATGGTACAGCTTGTGAGAGACATAGTTTACAAGGTTAGGAAAACCAGTAAATGACAGAATAAGTGATAGTATCAGGTGGAAAGGAGAGAGTAGAAAGGTAAACATGTGATACATGAGAAAAATATCCCTTGTGAGGAGTTATATGTAAAGAGGAAATGAGAGTTGATTGGGGGGTTGGGAGGAAGTAGGGAGGGGAAAGGGTTGTGTCTATAGGGGATAATGTATAAGTTTCAAGTATCTTGGGGTGGGTGGGAATGGGGGTAGCGTAGGAGAGCGGAGTGAGCCCAAAGAAAGTGAGGGTAAACAGAACTGGTTCAATTACTAGATGCATGCAGTCAGGTACTAGCAGAGTGACTTTTACAGAAAGTGCAGGAGGGGGACCAGTGAAGACAACCTGGATATCATGCTCATCACTATACAGCTTTGCTACAACTATTATTTTTGAAGTTAAACATATTGGCAGGAAAATAATTGTTTATAATGTACATAGGCAAAGGGAGTGGAGGAGAACCCAACAGAACTGAACTTTAAATCAGTAGCTAGGTAGATGTCCAAGGCCACAGTTCACAGCAGTTTGGTTGTCAGACTTAGTTTTCCATGTGTAGGGTAATTGTAGGGAAACAAACATCAAAACGACAATTGGAATGAAGGCCAAGTAAAAAGGTTTGGCCATAGGTCACAGCTATACAGAGTCAGAGATACAGATACTACCACTGTAGGATGTAGTTTGGTGAGAGAGAGGTGGATAAAGAGTGAGGTAGATTCAAAGGAAAGTCAGGAAAAATAGAGACAAGGAGGTAAAAAGGGGGAAGGAGGTAGAAAAAAAAGAGCTAGTGTAACAACAATCAGTGTGTTTGAGCAGAGAAAACATGGAGAGTATGACCAGTAAGACAGCCAAAAGTGCAAGGAGATAGCTGTGGGAGGTGGAGAGGATACCAAACAAAGCTTTTATTTATTATTTTATTTTACATTTGTTGACCGGGCTAGTCTAGCTGGATATATGTCCATTTTCAGTAGAGGCCCGGGGAGAAAAGCTCCAAACAGAAAATTGACAAAGTTAAACTAAGCAATTCTGCAGAATTAAAACTAGGCAATCCTAAATAAATTGAGCTAGGCATTTTGATACAGAAAACATAAAATAAACAATTTTTTTTTTTTTTTTTTTTTTTTTTTTACAAAATCACACTAGAAAGGTATGAGCAATTATTAGATAAAGGGAATAATAAATGTATCTTATTCTCATTATAGGAGAGTAGGAGTAGAGTTGAAGGCAGTGGATACAGGTATAGGAATAGAGTTAAGATTATAGAATGGAAGAAAAAAGATATCAATGGGGGTTAGTACATGGACAAAGCCAGTGTGCTTTCAGATGTTTTTTTAAGATGTTTCTTGAAAAGAAAAGTAGAATTAATGGTAGATAATTCAGCAGGAAGTTGATTCCAGACTTTACCTATGGTGTTAGCGAAAAGAGAATCACCGGCTTTGTTATTAGCTTTGCTGGATAAAACTAGGAGCTTGTTAGCAGAGCGTAATGTAGGTAGATTATTGTAAGAAGTAATAAGATTAGACAAGATAGGAGTGTTGTTAGGGAGGTGTAGAATCTTTTGTGTTATAAGCAATTGTTGAAAGAGTATATGGTTTTGCAGTTCTAGCCACCCTAGTTGTTTGATGTTTAGACAGTGGTGAGTTTTAAAGGGGGAACTTGTGATAAATCTAGTTATGCTATTATAACATATGGAGAGCTTAGTGAGGTTGCTTTTGGATAGGTTGGTATATATGACAGAGGCATAAAAGAGGGTGGAAATGAGGTGGGTCTGAGCAATTGTTTTCCTTGTAGAGGGGGTAAGGAAGGTTTTTATTCTGTAGAGTGAGCCAAGTTTTCTGTTAACAGACTTAATGGTGGAGTTTATGTGTTCATCATAATTGAGATGATTATCAATAGTTACCCCTAGTAGACGGGTTGTAGTGTCTGGGAAGATGTTGGTACCATTGTTAGAGGTTATAGAGAAGAAAGGAGTGGCTGATTTATGAGTAGGAGTAAAAAGCAATAGCTTTGGTTTTTTGGGTTTAAGAGGAGGCAGTGTTGCATAAACCAGTTTTCAACATTCTGAAAAACAGTTTGTGTGAGGGAATGGAGAGAGGATATATCATTGGCTGTACATATTAATGTAGAGTCATCTGCATATTGAATGCAGGTGGCTTGAGGTATGTTGATGTGTAAGTTGTTGATAAATAAGGAGAAGAGGAGGGGACCTAGGATGGAGCCCTGTGGGACTCCAATGTTTACAGGAAGTAGTGAAGATAGACTGTTCTGCCAAAGTACTGCTTGCTGTCTATTTTGCAGATAGGATCTGAACCATTGTATGGCTTGGGGATTGAGAGAATGAGCCTTTAGTTTGTCAAGCAGCAGGTTGTGGTTTACCATGTCAAAGGCTTTTGACAGGTCGATAAATAGAGCAGAAGAGAAAGAGTTATTGTTGCGATTCTTGTATATAGAGTCGGTAAAGGATAAAAGGGCAGTAGATGTGCTGTGAAATGGCCTAAAGCCATGTTGGCAGTTAGCCAATAGGTTATTTTGTAGTAAGTGGTTAAGTAGCTGCTTGTGAATACATTTTTCCATTATCTTAGCTAAGGGGGAGAGTAAAGCAATAGGGCGAAAGTTAGAAAGCTCTGTAGATGGTCCTCCTTTATGTAAGGGGATGATATGAGATATCTTCCATAGAGTAGGGATTCTAGCTACAGAGATAGTTCTGTTAATAAGGATAGAAATGGGATAGTCTATGGCTTTTGCAGCTATTTGTAGGTATTCAGATGGGAGTTGGTCAGCAGAAGGGGTGCAAGGTTTTAATTTTTGAAGTAGCTTACAGATGAGAGCTGTAGATACTGGTTGTATCTGAAAGGTAGGTGATGTAAGATTGCAGGTATTTGTTTGGGATACAGCAATGGGCGGTAAAGAATTAGCCAGGGTTTTAATGGCTTCTGTAAAGTAGTTATTAAAGGCGTCAGGGATCAGGCTGGAGTTACTTTTGTTGAAACCGATTGGGCAATAATGTTCCTGACAAAAGAGGAAACTAAACAATAATCTAGGTACTACTGTTTTAAAAGCATGTTGAAATTAACATTGTCAAAGATACAGTCCTCATAAATTGCAACAGTTATTGCTATGAGAATCCAAAATATCATGAACAACAGTACATTTGCATTGCTTTCAGCTGAGTAGGTATAGAGTGATCAAATAACTAGCAAAATTATCAAAACAAATCAGAAAAAAATGGGCAAAAGTACATCCTTACCCCTAGAATAAAAAGTAGTCAGTAAAAACACTTACAAGGTGAGCATATGTCACTGTCAAGACCAAATAGGAAGTGTGGAAAATGACACCAGAAGCATTGCAGGTAATACTATAACATCCAATGCTGATGCAGAGAAAAGAGGAGGAGCAAAGGATAGGAAATTATACCATATTATGAAGGAGAAAGTGTGTTGTGGCATGGAGGGGATGGGGTACACAAAAAGTACAGGAACTAGTACAGGGGACTCTTAATAGTTACTACAATTTGCTAATCCATGTAAGTGAGAAAAAAAAGAAAAACTTTCAAATTGTGATTAGAGATAATGACAAGAGAGTGTAGCAGAGCCTGTAGAATGTGTGATACAAAGTATGATTAGCTGGTTCAGTTACTAGATGCGTGCAGTCAGGAACTAGCAGAGTGACTTCCACAGAAAGTGTGGGAGGGGGGTTTGGTGGGAGGGGGTCCAGTGGGGGCAACCTGGAGAGCATGCTCGCTGCTATACACATTTGCTACAACTATTATTCTTGAAGTTGATTGGCAGGAAAATAATTGTTTATAATGTACACAGCAAAGGGAGTGGAGGAAAACCCTACAGATCTTTAAATCAGTAGCCAGATAAATGACTGAGACCGTGGTTAACAACATTTACTTTGCAACTGCCCACAAACTTAGACAGCCAAAGGCCCTTGATGTTGGGCTTGACTTCAGAGAAGCAGATGCCAAAAAGGAGTGGACCCAGCACAGAACCCTGAGGGACTCCCCTAGTTATTAGCCTCTTTGTGTAAGTGGACTTTTCTAACTTCTTGCATTCTATGCAAGAGCCACTTAGCTAGCCATTGGGTAACCAAGTCAAGCAGTATGGACAGCTTTGCCTTATCCGTTGCCTTGGTGACTTTCTCAGGGAAATCCACCAGGCTGAGTAGGTATAATCTGTCCTTGACAAAACCAAACTGAATTGGATGCAGTGTCTGAAGATTTTCTATGTCATTATTAATCGTTTCCATGGCTTTGGATATGTGCAGAGGGATGACCATTACAGTTCGTTCATGTGGCAGGAAGAGTTTCTGGAGGCTATGCTGCTTTAATGATCCAGACAGGTTGTCCATCATTCTGTTAAGGAGGCATCAATGGTATTTTCAGAGGGGCAGTTGGGGGAAAAGAGGGGTAAAGTTAGAGCTGAGTTTGTTAGCCAACAGATTTGCTATATCTTTTGGCTCAGTGTAGGTGGCTCTATTTTCAATTAGTTCTGAATATTGTTGTGTCCAGCCTTTGAGGTTGCAGACAAAGATAAAGAAAGCCTCATGGTTGTTCTTGGCCAGGAAGGCTATTTTTACATCAAAGTTTGTTTTTGTGGACTTGACTTCTCCTCTGAGTTGCTTCATTAGATTGATAGAGTTTTTTTTATCCTGCTTGGTGTTTTACTTTCTTATTTTTTGCCAAGACTTTTTTCTTTTATTGTTCAACCTATTTACATTTGGATTCCACCAGGGTCGCTTGTTTCTTTTGTGTTTATTCCTGGTAGGCACAGCTGTCTCTATGCACCTATTGACATGATTGTATAGAATCTCTGTTGTGAGTTCTGCATAGGTAGTAATGTTCTCAGGGCTTGACATTTTGCCAGGCTATCATTTATTATTAGGAACTTTGCCTTAAGAAAAATTCCATACTATTTCCTTACAAGCTATTGGTCTCCCTGTATAACCCAGGAAACCCATACATACCATTTAACTCAATACCATATTCAAGGGTGACTTTAATGGTAACCGTTTGAAATGTTGGGACCCGCTAGTGTGAGTCCTGAAACTCAGGAACTGAAAGGCCTAAAGAATGGACTTACATATACTCAGTCCGAGATGTCATTTCTTGGTATTTTCCCATTTGTCTAAGGTATGGCAATCTTACAATTGGTATTAATAAGTTTGGGGTGTGGGGGGGGGCTTGCCTTCTACATTGCATGTGAAGAGAGGCTTGCTCCCCCACAAAAAGTCGTTTTAGGGAGATGAGTGATTTTCAAGATTCACTCTTATTTGGGTATTCAGCCTTTTTTTGGCTTTTTGGCACTTGGCATTTTGAGTGCCAACATTTCAATAGGGAGCCAAATTTAACTACCTTGCTACAAATTGGAAATCATATATGACTTCAAACATACAAGCCCAGAGATTCCTGGACTTTGTCAGCACAAACACCCTGAACCAGTTAGTGCATATGCCCACAAGGGGCTCAGACATACTGGATCTGGTCCTTATCAACATCAGAGAATGCTGCACACCCCCCAGTGTAATGTCGTCTATGGTAAGGTTGGACCATAACACTGTCTCCTTTTCAATAAAAACAAATCCACAGACACCTGCTAAAGGAACATTTAGAAACTATTCTATGGTGATTGAGATGTGGAAAAGCTCAAGCATGTCATCCTGTTTGACCATCCTTCAGGTGTGATTGTTTTTACGTAAATTGAGACACCTCAATCCTTATTTCCTGCCTGTGCAATAGCTGGTCTGAATATGTAGAAGTCATTACAGCCCTCCACCGTGGTTCTAAACTATGTTTAAACTATTTATTTTATTATATTTTATTTTACATCTGTTTACTGGGAAAGTTTGACTGGACAACAAGTCTATTTTCAGCAGAGGTCCGGGGAGAAAAGCTCCAAGACATACAGAGAATAAGAAATTTAACAATTTTACATAGAATTTCCTCAGAAATATAAAGAAAATTGACATAGCATTTCTAAAAAGAAACAAATTACAGTTTATGGTATTTATACAGGATAGAAAAAGAAAAACAGACTAGTAGTTCAAGATTACTATTGAAAAATCATACAAGCATAGTAGCAGTTTGAGCAGGTTACTTTATATACAGTCTTTACAAGATTGGGCAATATTTATAAGTTTGAACTTAAGATATGCTAAAGGAAACTAGACTAGAAGAGTTTTTGCTTAGTTAGGATATAGCGAGTTTGGTGTGACTTGGATAATGATGAAGTCATTTAGGTAGCTTTGTTTAGTCTGGGACAGTAATTTGGCCACTCTGTTAGGTAACTTGGTTTATTCTAATTTAGTTATTTAGCCAGGTTCAATACATGGACAGATCCATGTAGCAGACAGGTGGGGGTTTAGTAATTTTTTTGAACTGGACTATGTTAGTATTGAATTTAATGTCTAGTGGAAGGCTGTTCCAGGCTTTGATGACAATACAGGAGTAGAGGGATTCTCCAGCAAGGTTTTGTTATTTCTAATAGTGCCTTATTGATAGAGTGAAGAGTCCATTTATTAGAGTAGTGAGATACTAGGTTATTTAGGGCTGGAGTTTTTTCAGGCTGGTTTATTATTTGGTGAGCCATTTGAGCTAGTTGTATTTTAGCAGTGAGGGGAATTCAAACCATGAAGGTTTTCTGAGAGAGTGGCAATGGTGGGATCTGTAGTTGGTGCTTGTAGCAAGCTTTGCTATTTTATTATAACAAGTTTCTAGTTTTATTTTATCTGATTGTTCTTAGACTGGTAAGGATAGGGGATGCATAAAGTAATGTTGAAATAAGGTGGGTTCTGGCGATAGTGGCTCTGGTGTTGGCTGAGAGATAGTGTTTAGCTGTATGAATGTCAAATAACATATTCTGGTCAATAGGAGCCCCTAATAGCTTAGTACTAGAAACTGGAGTTATGATGGTATTATTGGCTGAGGTAATTTTGAATGGAGGGGAGGTGTCAAGGGCTCTAGTAGGGTGAAACAGGATGAGTTTTTGGAGTTCAGTATTAGTTGAGCATTAATTAGCCAAGTTTCTATAGCTGTAAATGACTGTTGAGTTATTTGTTCTAGTTGCTGGAGGGTAGGAGCAGTGCATATTAGGGATGAATCATCTGCATACTGTATGTGTGTGGTGTCTCTTGTGACTGTATGGAGTTTGTTTGTGAAAACGTGGCCAAGGATAGAACCTTGTGGGACTCCTAGAGTAATGGGCAGAAATGGGGGGAGTTTTTGCTGCCATAATACTGCTTCTTGATGGCCATCCAGATAGTCTTGAAACCAGGCTGTTGCTGTCTGGCTCAGGTTTGGTTCAGGTAGGACATTTAAGAGTTTGGTATGTGATATGGTATCAAATGCTTTTGACAGATTGAGGAAAGTTGAGGAGACTAGATTACCTTCACTGCGGAGTTGGTTCACAGTACTGGTAAAACTTACTAGGGCTGTGGAAGTGCTGTGATTAGGTCAGAATCCATGTTGTGAGGGATTTAGTAGATTGTTTGTTAATACATATTGTAGCAGTTATGAATGAATACATTTTTCCAGGATTTTAGAAAGGGGAGGCAGTATGGCTACTGGATGATAGTTAGCTAGATCTGTTGAGTTGCCACCTCTGTGAAGTGGAATTATGTGAGCAGTTTTCCAGAGTGTGGGTGTTTTATTTTCTGAGATAGATCGGTTTATTAATATAGAGACAGGGACTGAGATGGCACCAGCTGCCATTTTCAGGTATTCTGCTGGCAGGTTATCTGCAGCCAGTGTAGTTGGCTTGATGTTTTTAAGATATTTTTTACAGTAGCAGTATGCACTGGTTGAAAATTAAAGCTGTTGAGATTGTGAATTGGTGGGGGTAGAGGGGAGATGGGAGAGGAGTTAGCATTTATAAAGTGTAAAATGGATTCAGTAAAGTACTTGTTAAACTGAGTTGGAATATCATCCTTGGTATTGGATAAGTTTGGGGGTAGAGTGATGGTTAGACCTGGATGCAGTATTTTATTTATGGCCGACCAAAACTTTTGTGGATGTTTCTGATGTTTTATTTGGATGTTTCTATAATGGTCTTTTTTGTCCTGCCTGATCTGTTTTTTTTGGCTGAGTTTCTGAGCTTTAGGTATTTTTGATGGTCTACAGTGGTTTTCTCCTTAGACCATTTTTCTCAAGCTTTATCTCTTGCTTTTAGTAGTGATCTGGTTGTCTTACTAAGCCATGGAGTATAGTTGGGTTTAATCCGTAATGTTCTGGGAGGGGCTAGTTTATTTAGGATGCTGATGAAGGCGGTGTTAAAGTATTGTACTGCTTCATCTAAAGGAAGATATTTAACTGGGTTCCATTTGGGATTAATAAGTGAGGTTGTGAATTCTAGGGCATTAAAGCTTTTGGTATTTTGGGGTTTTAGAAGGGTTTAGTAGTTGTCTGAGAAGAAAAGTAGGGAGATGATCACTAAGACTGTTGGGTAGGCAGCCGGACATTTGTGTAGTATTGGGATGGTTAGTTAAGATCCAGTCTAGTACTGACTCGTTGTTAGTTTTTTTATCAATTCTAGTAGAGGTTTTGATTAATTGATAGTAGCCATGGAGGTTAATATAGCTTGTAGGGGTAAATGCATTACAGGCATACCAATCTATGTTAAAGTCCCCTGCTATGATAGTTTCTTGAGGGAGGGTGATGGATGACCATTGTAATATATGTTCCATAGTAGGGATATTGTGGCCAGGTGGGATGTTGATGCCTATAATATTTAGGTGTTTATTTGAGTTAAGATGGAGTCTGGTTAGTATTAGTTCTGCATTTTGGAAGTTAGGAGTGTCTATGTTTAGATGTTCTAGAGAAAGGCTATTTTTAAATAGAATGGCTACCCCCACCTCTTTTTTTCTGTCTATCTATTCTGTGAATATTATAACTGGGGGGGGGCTGTTTCATATTCTGTGACTATTATAACCGGGGGGGGGGGGGGCTGTTTCATTGTCACCGATATCTGGTTTTAGCCAGGTATCTGTTAACAGGACAATGTCGGGGTGGTAGCGAGTTAGGCTAGCATGAAGGTCATGTGTTTTATTAAGGATACTTCTAAGGCTGATGTTTAGTATTAGGAGGTCTGAACTGTTAAGGTAGGGTGGAGGGTGGAGTTGACAGTTAGGTTTGGCCAAAAGGAATGTGGGTCCAGGGTTGGGATGGCTATCCGCACTACATCTTAGTCTCATTGTTATAAAATGTAGCAGTTTCAACAGTTTGTGTATGGTCTTGTCATATTTTTGAGATATCTGGGGTGTTGAGTGGTGTGGTGAATTTTGCCAGTGAGATTGGGGTAGTATTTGAAATAGTAGGGGCTATTGGAATGGAGAGGGGTAGTTTGTATGTAGGCTGAATTAGTGTGGGGGTATGTATATGGGGATGCTCTCTGTGACTTTAAACTATGTCTCAGTAACTGCACAAACATCTATAGTCCCCAAGGTGAGCAGGGCCTGGAGAGAGTTGAGTTTCTTGTTTAGACTGCTGGCATTGAACAGTAACACCTTTAGATTTTCTAGGGTCGGTTTTGCTGTGTTGGACAGTTTGACAGTTTGGCATTGTCTAAAAAGGTACAATGGGGAAAGACAGTGTTATAGCCAATATTCAAAAGCCTAGAGGGACAGATATATACCCTGGCAAAGGAGTGTGGCCTTTAGATTATATCCTCCTACACTAAAAAATATTGTACCCCTTTGGAGTGACACCAATAACTAAGGGAATTATTAAATTCAATTATCTTATGTTCATATTGTGGCATCACCCTTGGAAAAAGTAGAATGTTGCTGAATGCTAGGCTCATACTGACCTGAGACACATATGAGACTTTCACCATATCTCTTTTCATATAGTCCTTGGACATATGTCTCAAGTAATTTACCTCCACATGGACTATGATAGAGTCTTCTTGGTAGCTGTGGTCCAATGACCTGAGTGCATGCATGATTTGGCAAATCCCGGTCCTTGATAGACAGCTGACCTTGACTGTCTCCTTACTTATCCTTGTGAGTGGGACATGTATACGCCTCAGAATGGAGTTTCATTGACCATAATTTTGGGTTGTACAGTGGTGTGCCTTATGGGCTTAGAAGTTGAAACACCATGGGATGTGGCCACATGTGTCTTGTTATGTGATTTTGTTAGGTGGTCTAGAGGTTGCTGAGAACACTTTTTTTTAGACTGCAGTGTCTAGGAGGATCTATGTGGTTTCAGGACATTACATTTAAGAGCCTTGGTATATGCAGGTCTATGTATCCAGTGCTTACTATGTCAGGTGGGTGTAGTGTACGTACTACTGACAACCTGTTCAGTATTATAGGTGCTTGTGAACCTAGCCTGTAGTGACACTGTATATCTGTCACATAATGTGTCCATTTATTGGAGGATTAGGTGGTTGTCATTATACATGAGGCAGTTGCTGCATTGCCTCAGGATGCCCATATCCACCAGGTTAGCTCAGTTGTTCTTGGAGTGTAGATTCTTATCAAGAATGCCTAAGACCAAGCTTGAGGGGGTGGGTGCTTCTCAGTGTGCAAACTAGCTGCTGTCTGCCCAGCTACTTACAGAGGAATTTCCAGGGGTAGTTTTAAAGGGAAAATTTAAATTCCAGGTGCCTGAATCTACACAGAGCATTGCTAGCTGCCAAGCAGAATTGCACAAATCAGATGACTTTATACAGGCACAGAAAGACTCAAAATAAACAGCATAGCCCTTAACCAATCACAACAACACTCTTTGGGGTTTTAGATAGTGAATTCCAGCTCAGAAGGGAATTTGTTACCATCTCCTGCTGCAAGAAAGAACATTCAAAACACTTCAAATGCCAAAACACTGCCTAGATGTCCAAAAAGCTGAAACTAGCCTAGTTACAACTAATGAACCAAGCAGAAGTGCAGGAACAAACAGTAACAGCAAGAAACACAGCAAATAAGCACATATATCAAAACAATATAGGTAATATAAGCTTAAAATGGAATTAAGAACTATAGTTTTAGATATTTAGATCTGGGCAGACTTAAGAAAGCATTAGCCACTCCCCTGGACTGTTGCATTAACTTACTGCTTCCCTTACAAGACTATTGTCCCCTCCCTGTGAGAAGAAACCATTGCAGAAAACTGGTCTAAGAATCAGAAACAGTTCTCAAAGTGCAGAAACCATGCAAGGGACATATTTAAAATCACAGTAAGCCTTTTGAAGTAACCAATCAGCAAGTGATGTGTCTTTTCTATGTGCAAACCTATATCTGGCAGACACAAATTTTCTTCTCTGTTGTTAATATATTTCAGTGCATAAATATTGTGCCCCTAACAATTAGTAGTGTAGTTGGGGTGGGGTGAGAGGGGCAACTGCCCCAGTTGCAAAGTGTTTTGGGGCACGACTGGATATTTCTGATCATTACTGCTCTTTTGTGGTCAAACCTGAGTGCTGTATCACTCTGTGTGTGGTCTAAACTTTACAGAGGACAAATGCACAATGTAGTAAGCAGTCTGCTACAGTTTAAAAGTAAAAAAAAAAAATTTAACTAAAACCTGAGCCGTGTAATGCTATGTGGAGGCAGGTATAAACTGCAGCAACTGCTTGCTACCATATAGCAAGAGCAACCAGTTTACTACAGTTTAAAAGAAAAAAATATATTTGTTAATTAAAACTTGTAGTTCTCATTGCAGGCAGGGTATAAACTGCAGTTTGTTACAGTTTAAAAGTAGAAGAAAATCTTTTTTTTTTTAACTAAAACTTGAGCACTGTAGTACTCTGTGCAGGCAAGGTATAAACTGTAGCAACTGTTGGCTGCAGTTGTAGTAAGCAGTTTGCCACAGTTTAAAACATTTTTTTTTTGAAACTTAAACCTAAATGCAGTACAGCTCAGTGCAGGCAGGCTACAAATTATATCAACTGTTTGCTACATTTATTGCAAGCAGTGTACCAAAGTTTAAAAGAAAAAACAATTTTGTTATTAAAGTGTGAGGAAGGAGGATTGGGGCAGGGCACAGAAATGGGATCTGAATGGATGGGTGGTGGGGGCGAGTTGTATATCTGGCCAAATGGCTGGTGTGCCAGTAAAAGGAATGGACATTTTTTTGTGCTCTTTATTCGAAGAGCTGAGGTGGTGCGGTGCTAGCTCATGGGACCAGTAGAGGACGCTGACTGAGGCAGCTGTGCTTCTGTTAACAATATTTGTATGTTGTGTGTACTTTGTTACAAACATTTACAAAAATTGTTAGAAATATGGGTATTACCGTCATCTTTCTGCAGGTGTACTCCTTTTTCCAAATGTTATACTTCTTGACAGTACATCTCAATAGTTTTCTTTGTTGTAACTCAGCAATAAATTTTCAGAGATATCTGATGACTGACACAGATAGCTTTCCCTTTTACAGTTTATTTGCCTGTAGCATAAAAGTGCTCTTTACATATGTTTTTCTAAGCCATAAATGGGTGAGAATTGGATATATCCTGAAAAGGGTTTGATTTAACAAAAACAGAAGTAAATAACTTATAAATCCACATGTAAACATCTTTGCTTTTAAATACATAAAAAATAAAAAGTGCCCATATTCCAAACAGATATGTACTTCCAAAAATCTATTAGTTCTTATTGTGGGCCACGCTATACAAATGGGCTGGGCTATACAAATGGGCCACACGATACAAAAATACTTTGTCAAGTTTTATTGTAAAGTAATATGACTAGCTAGTTGTAGTAGTGATACAAATACTTATATTGCAGCATCTGCATGAAAAGGCTGGGGTTACAGCAGCCCTGATAGTTCTACTTTCATTTATTGAAAATATGTTGGTATAATACAAATATGTTTTATTTTTAACTTGAGTAAAGTAATAACAGATGCGGTCTTATAGTTTGACTCTGTCTGTCTTAAATGCAAAAATAATGTCCTGTGTACCAGCCTCATGGGAAGTAAAGGTGTAGAGACTATTAACGTTAGCTGCAGTAATGCATCACCAGGATGTAGTCACAGGCAGGTAACTATTTAAGAATCCAGGAGTAGTTTGTATATATGAAGGTATTTCCAAGAGCAACTAGAGCTTTAAGGTACATCAACCAGTTAAGAAACATTTTCCGAAATCTACCCTGTTCCATTAATAATGAGTCTGATGGGAGCATGCTCAAAACAGTTATGGACCTTGGGTAGTCCACATATTAATTAAATACATCAGTTATCAACTAATAAATATTCAAATGTTTTTAATAGTTTCACTATGACTGGATAAACTGTATGCACTAAGGAAGCAATGAAACTGAATACAGATAAGACAAATGTTATGGCAGAAAGAGGGGAAATCAGAAGAAACTAAAAACTGAGATAGGTGGCAAAATTAGTAGAATAGGTTAACAGCCCCAAACATCAGGGAGGGGTGACTGCAGAGAATGAAAGTCTAAATGAGGAGGCCAAAGGTAGAGTCAATGAGTCTGTAGCCATCTGGTGCAGAGTTTCAGGCATAGTGCATGACAAAAGAGTGTCAAAGAAGGTGAAAATTAAGGTGAAAATCATTAGTCCAACCAGTACTTTTGTATGTTACAGAAGCCTGGGCAGTGATGACAGAGTTAATGGGAACACTAGAAGGGATAGAGATGAAGTGGGATTGATGAAGAAATGATGACATCAACACAGAAGCCAAAGTGGCTGTAGCTACAGAGAAGGTCAAACAGAACAGATTACTATAGCAATAACCCACGCCTGGGTGTGGGTAATGCTAAATTTACCCACGGTTGGCGTGGTTTGGTCCCGAGGGCGAAGCCCGAGGGACCAAACAAAGCCAACCGTGGGTAATTTAGCATTACCACACCCAGAAGTGGTTATTGCTATTATAATGACATTATTTAAGAAAAGAAACTATTACTTTTCTTAAATAATGGCATAGTATAATGCCTGTTTACTGCCCTTCCGCAGATGCCTGGCATCCGCGGCAGTTCTGATGTACTGCACGCCTGTGCAGTACATCAGAGCTGTGGCAGCAACGAGAAAGCAAGATCTCCGTTGCTTTTTTTTTAGTGTTTTGCTATGTTAAATGAGTTTAACATAGCGAGACAGTTTTAAAATAAGCAACGGAGATGTCTGTTGCTTATTTTAACTGTCTCGCTATGTTAAACTCATTTAACATAGCGAACACTAAAAAGCAACGGAGATCTTGCTTTCTCCGTTGCTTTTAAAACACTGTCTCGCTATGTTAAATGGGTTTAACATAGTGAGACAGCTTTAAAATAAGCAACAGAGATCTCCATTGCTTATTTTAAAGCTGTCTCGCTATGTTAAACCCATTTAACATAGCGAGACAGTGTTTTAAAAAACCGAGTTATACTAATGGAAAAAAGTCCGGGCAACCGGACCTTTTTCCATTAGTATAACTCGATTTACAACGGGCACGCTGGCCAATCAGCGTGCACGTTTTGGGGGGGTCATGGTATAATATGGTTTAAGCACATGTACAGGAATGGGGAAGATGGTGTGGTGAAGAAGGTTTGGGAGAGACAGGGAGAAGCCAAGAAGAAACAAGGACCAGGAGCACTGCTAGTGGGGGCACACAACAGCATGTGCCCCCTGAGTGCCTCAATCCCTTGGACTACTAAATATACAAAACAAATCCCATACAAGAGCTCACATATGTACCAGCACAGTCTTTCCTTTAAGATTAAGTGGCTCCATCAGACAGGAATCTATTTCCTATACTTGAGGAGCTCACAGTTACATACGCTTAGTCTTTCCATTCCCCTTAACAACAGGAGAGTCAGGTGGCTTGGGAGAACAGCAATGGTGGTCTTCTGAAATCAGAAACAGCACTGCATGGTTGTCAAGAAAGTGAACTAGGTATGTGTTTGTGTAATGCCCAGCTTAGGGTTATCAGCATTCAAATGGAGGCTCATTGAGAGCTTAGAACCTTGCTCCTCCACACTAACTGCCAGACCTTTGCTGTTTTGGGTAAATCACTGAGGATTAGAGTCAGTGTCAGTTGTTAGAGTTTCATTGTTTGGACACTGTGTGTCCTTGGAACAGCTGTTGTTAACCTTTTAAATGAATTAGAGTTATCTGGCATTTAAGGCTCTGAGCTTTAACAAACTACTTCCTGTACTCAGATGTACAGGGCTTTAATCCGCTCACCTGCATTTGCCTACAGAGTGACTGCAAGCAAGTCACTCAGACAGTACTCCTGGGTACTCCTGAAATAGGGCACTTTCTCCAATGGGTTTACCTGCTTAACAAACAGATAAACAAATAGTATTTAAAATGAGTCCCTTTTATGTCCTTTGTCCCCTGCCCAATTATTTTTGGCTTTTTCAAAATTCTTGAGAAAAGAAATTGAGAATTATTTTGGTCTGCTTCTTGAAAGATTTATGGCTTCTGGCAAATTTTTGTGGATTACAGTCACTAAATAGTCATACATGTTTCCAATTGTGTATCCTTCAAAAAATGCTTGCTAATGCAACTTTCTAAGTACATAACATGAAGATCTTAAACCCGTTCCTAATTGTTGGGTGACTTTTGTTATACTGCTGCTCCTACTGTTTTCAGTGTGAGTGACTTTTGTTATACTGCTGCTTCTGCTGTCTGTTTTCAGTGTGAGTGACTTTTGTTATACTGCTGCTCCTGCTGTCTTTCAGTGTGAGTGACTTTTGTTATACTGCTGCTCCTGCTGTCTGTTTTCAGTGTGAGTGACTTTTGTTATACTGCTGCTCCTGCTCACTGTTTTCAGTGTGTGACTTTTGTTGTACTGCTGCTCCTGCTGTCTTTCAGTGTGAGTGACTTTTGTTATACTGTTGCTCATGCTGTCTGTTACAGTGTGAATGACTTTTGTTATACTGCTGCTCCTGCTGTCTGTTTTCAGTGTGTAACTTTTGTTATACTGCTGCTCATGCTGACTGTTTTCAGTGTGAGTGACTTTTATTATACTGCTGCTCATGCTGTCTGTTTTCAGTGTTAGTGACTTTTGTTTTACTGCTGCTCCTGCTGTCGGATTTCAGTGTGAATGATTTTTGTTATACTGTTGCTCCTGCTGTCTGTTTTCAGTGTGAGTGACTTTTGTTTTACTGCTGCTCCTGCTGTCTGATTTCAGTGTGAATGACTTTTGTTATACTGCTGCTCCCACTGTCTGTTTTCAGTGTGAGTGACTTTTGTTATACTGCTGCTCCTGCTGTTTTCAGTGTGAGTGACTTTTGTTATACTGTTGCTCATGCTGTTTGTTTTCAGTGTGAGTGACTTTTGTTATACAGTTGCTCATGCTGACTGTTTTAAGTGTGAGTGACTTTTCTTATTCTGCTGCTCCTGCTGTTTGTTTTCAGTGTGAATGACTTTTGCTATACTGCTCCTCATGCTGTTTGTTTTCGGTGTGAGTGACTTTTGTTATACTTCTTCTCCTGCTCTCTTTCAGTGTGAGTAACTTTTGTTATACTGCTGCTCCTGCTGTCTTTCAGTGTGAGTGACTTTTGTTATACTGATGCTTCTGCTGTCTGTTTTCAGTGTGAGTGACTTTTGTTACACTGCTGCTCCTGCTGTCTTTCAGTGTGAGTGACTTTTGTTATACTGCTGCTCCTGCTGCCTGTTGTCAGTGTGAGTGACGTTTGTTATACTGCTGCTCCTGCTCACTGTTTTCAGTGTGTGACTTTTGTTGTACTGCTGCTCCTGCTGTCTTTCAGTGTGAGTGACTTTTGTTATACTGTTGCTCATGCTGTCTGTTACAGTGTGAATGACTTTTGTTATACTGCTGCTCCTGCTGTCTGTTTTCAGTGTGTAACTTTTGTTATACTGCTGCTCATGCTGACTGTTTTCAGTGTGAGTGACTTTTATTATACTGCTGCTCATGCTGTCTGTTTTCAGTGTGAGTGACTTTTGTTATACTGCTGCTCCTGCTGTCTGTTTTCAGTGTGAGTGATTTTTGTTATACTGCTGCTCTTGCTGTCTGTCTTCAGTGTAAGTGACTTTTGTTTTACTGCTGCTCCTGCTGTCTGATTTCAGTGTGAATGACTTTTGTTATACTGCTGCTCCCACTGTCTGTTTTCAGTGTGAGTGACTTTTGTTATACTGCTGCTCATGCTGTTTGTTTTCAGTATGAGTGACTTTTGTTATACTGCTGCTCCTGCTGTCTGTTTTCAGTGTGAGTGATTTTTGTTATACTGCTGCTCCTGCTGTCTGTCTTCAGTGTGAGTGACTATTGTTATGCTGCTGCTCATGCTGTTTGTTTTCAGTGTGAGTGACTTTTGTTATACTGTTGCTCATGCTGTCTGTTTTCTGTGTGTGACTTTTGTTATACTGCTGCTCATGCTGTCTGTTTTCAGTGTGAGTGACTTTTGTTATACTGCTGCTCCTGCTGTCTTTCAGTGTGAGTGACTTTTGTTATACTGCTGCTCCTGCTGTCTTTCAGTGTGAGTGACTTTTGTTATACTGCTGCTCCTGCTGTCTGTTTTCAGTGTGAGTGACATTTTTTATACTGCTGCTCCTGCTGTCTTTCAGTGTGAGTGACTTTTGTTATACTGCTGCTCCTGCTGTCTGTTTTCAGTGTGAGTGACTTTTGTTATACTGCTGCTCCTGCTCACTGTTTTCAGTGTGTGACTTTTGTTATACTGCTGCTCCTGCTGCCTGTTTTCAGTGTGAGTGACTTTTGTTATACTGCTGCCCCTGCTGTCTGTTTTCAGTGTGAGTGACTTTTGTTATACTGCTGCTCCTGCTGTCTGTTTCCAGTGTGAGTGACTTTTGTTATACTGCTGCTCCTGCTGTTTGTTTTCAGTGTGAGTGACTTTTGTTATACTGCTGCGCCTGCTGTCTGAATCCTGTGCGTGACTTTTGTTATACTGCCACTCCTGCTGTCTGTTTTCATTGTGAGTGACTTTTGTTATACTGCTGCTCCTGCTGTCTGTTTTCAGTGTGAGTGACTTTTATTTTACTGCTGCACCTGCTGTCTGATTTCAGTGTGAATGACTTTTGTTATACTGCTGCTCCTGCTGTCTGTTTTCAGTGTGAGTGACTTTTGTTGTACTGCTTCTCCTGCTGTCTGTTTTCAGTGTGTGACTTTTGTTACACTGCTGCTCATGCTGTCTGTTTTCAGTGTGAGTGACTTTTGTTACACTACTGTTCCTGCTGTCTGTTTTCAGTGTGAGTGACTTTTGTTGTACTGCTGCACCTGCTGTCTGTTTTCAGTGTGACTGACTTTTGTTATACTGCTGCTCCTGCTTTCTGTTTTCAGTGTGACTGACTTTTGTTGTACTGCTGCTCCTGCTGTCTGTTTTCGGTGTGCATGACTTTTGTTATACTGCTGCTCATGCTGACTGTTTTCAGTGTGAGTGACATTTGTTATACTGCTGCTCCTGCTGTCTGTTTTCATTGTGAGTGACTTTTGTTGTACTGCTGCTCCTGCTGTCTGTTTTCATTGAAAGTGACTTTTGTTATACTGCTGCTCATGCTGTCTGTTTTCAGTGTGAGTGACTTTTGTTATACTGCTGCTAATGCTGTCTGTTTCAGTGTGAATGACTTTTGTTATACTGCTGCTCCTGCTGTCTGTTTCCTGTGTGTGACTTCTGTTATACTGCTGCTCATGCTGACTGTTTTCAGTGTGAGTGACTTTTGTTGTACTGCTGCTCCTGCTGTCTGTTTTCATTGAAAGTGACTTTTGTTATACTGCTGCTCATGCTGTCTGTTTTCAGTGTGAGTGACTTTTGTTATACTGCTGCTCCTGCTGTCTGTTATCAGTGTGAGTGACTTTTGTTATACTTCTGCTCCTGCTGTCTGTTTTCATTGTGAGTGACTTTTGTTATACTGTTGCTCATGCTGTCTATTCTCAGTGTGACTTTTGTTATATTGCTGCTCCTGCTGTCTGTTTTTAGTCTGAGTGACTTTTGTTATACTGCTGCTCCTGCTGTCTGTTTTCAGTGTGAGTGACTTTTGTTATACTGCTGCTCCTGCTGTTTGTTTTCAGTGTGAGTGACTTTTGTTATACTGCTGTGCCTGCTGTCTGAATCCTCTGTGTGACTTTTGTTATACTGCCACTCCTGCTGTCTGTTTTCATTGTGAGTGACTTTTGTTATACTGCTGCTCCTGCTGTCTGTTTTCAGTGTGAGTGACTTTTGTTATACTGCTGCTCCTGCTGTTTGTTTTCAGTGTGTGACTTTTGTTATACTGCTTCTCCTGCTGTTTGTTTTCAGTGTGAGTGACTTTTGCTATACTGCTGCTCCTGCTGTCTGTTTTCAGTGTGAGTGACTTTTGTTATACTGCTGCTCCTGCTGTCTTTCAGTGTGAGTGACTTTTGTTATTCTGCTGCTCCTGCTGTCTGTTTTCAGTGTGAGTGACTTCTGTTATACTGCTGCTCCTGCTGTCTGTTTTCAGTGTGAGTGACTTTTGTTATACTGTTGCTCATGCTGTCTGTTTTCAGTGTGAGTGACTTTTGTTATACTGTTGCTCATGCTGTCTGTTTTCAGTGTGAGTGACTTTTGTTATACTGCTGCTCTTGCAGTCTGTTTTCAGTGTGAATGACTTTTGTTATACTGCTGCTCATGCTGTTTTCAGTGTGAGTGGCTTTAGTTATACTGCTACTCATCCGGTTTGTTTTCAGTGTGAATGACTTTTCTTATACTGCTGCTCCTGCTGTCTGTTTCCAGTGTGAGTGACTTTTGTTATACTGCTGCTCTTGCTGTTTGTTTTCAGTGAGAGTGACTTTTGTTATACTGCTGCGCCTGCTGTCTGAATCCTATGCGTGACGTTTGTTATACTGCCACTCCTGCTGCCTGTTTTCATTGTGAGTGACTTTTGTTATACTGCTGCTCCTGCTGTTCATTTTCAGTGTGTGACTTTTGTTATACTGATGCTCATACTGTTTTTCTGTGTGAGTGACTTTTGTTATACTGCTACTCTTGCAGTCTGTTTTCAGTGTGAATGACTTTTGTTATACTGCTGCTCATGCTGTTTTCAGTGTGAGTGGCTTTAGTTATACTGCTACTCATCCGGTTTGTTTTCAGTGTGAATGACTTTTTTTATACTGCTGCTCCTGCTGCCTGTTTCCAGTGTGAGTGACTTTTGTTATACTGCTTCTGCTGCTGTTTGTTTTCAGTGTGAGTGACTTTTGCTGTACTGCTGCTCCTGCTGTCTGTTTTCAGTGTGAGTGACTTTTGTTATACTGCTGCTCCTGCTTTCTTTCAGTGTGAGTGACTTTTGTTATTCTGCTGCTCCTGCTGTCTGTTTTCAGTGTGAGTGACTTCTGTTATACTGCTGCTCCTGCTGTCTGTTTTCAGTGTGAGTGACTTTTGTTATACTGTTGCTCATGCTGTCTGTTTTCAGTGTGAGTGACTTTTGTTATACTGTTGCTCATGCTGTCTGTTTACAGTGTGAGTGTCTTTTGTTATACTGCTGCTCTTGCAGTCTGTTTTCAGTGTGAATGACTTTTGTTATACTGCTGCTCATGCTGTTTTCAGTGTGAGTGGCTTTAGTTATACTGCTACTCATCCGGTTTGTTTTCAGTGTGAATGACTTTTCTTATACTGCTGCTCCTGCTGTCTGTTTCCAGTGTGTGTGACTTTTGTTATACTGATGCTCATACTGTTTTTCTGTGTGAGTGACTTTTGTTATACTGCTGCTCCTGCTGTCTTTGTTCAGTGTGAGGGACTTTTGTTATGCTGCTGGTCCTGCTGTCTGTTTTCAGTGTGAGTGACTTTTGTTATACTGATGCTCATACTGTTTGTTTTCAGTGTGAGTGACTTTTGTTATACTGTTGCTCATGCTGTCTGTTTTCAGTGTGTGACTTTTGTTATACTGCTGCTCCTGCTGACTGTTTTCACTGTGTGAATTTTGTTATACTGCTACTCCTGCTGTCTGTTTTCAGTGTGAGTGACTTTTGTTATACTGCTGCCTCTGCTGTTTTTCAGTGTGAGTGACTTTTGCTATACTGCTGCCCCTGCTGTCTGTTTTCAGTGTGAGTGACTTTTGTTGTACTGCTGCTCCTGCAGTTTGTTTTCGTTGTGAGTGACTTTTGTTGTACAGCTGCTCCTGCTGTCTTTCAGCGTGAGTGACCTTTGTTATACTGCTGCTCATGCTTTTGGTTTCAGTGCGAATGACTTTTGTTATACTGCTTCTCATGCTGACTGTTTTCAGTGTGTGACTTTTCTTATACTGTTGCTCATGCTGTCTGTTGTCAGTGTAAGTGACATTTGTTATACAGTTGCTCATGCTGACTATTTTAAGTGTGAGTGACTTTTCTTATTCTGCTGTTCCTGCTGTTTGTTTTCAGTGTGAGTGACTTTTGTTATACTTCTGCTCCTGCTGTCTTTCAGTGTGAGTGACTTTTGTTATACTGCTGCTCCTGCTGTCTTTCAGTGTGAGTGACTTTTGTTATACTGCTGCTCCTGCTGTCTGTTTTCAGTGTGAGTGACTTTTGTTATACTGCTGCTCCTGCTCACTGTTTTCAGTTTGTGACTTTTGTTATAGTGCTGCTCCTGCTGTCTGTTTTCAGTGTGAGTGACTTTTGTTATACTGCTGCCCCTGCTTTCTGTTTTCAGTGTGAATGACTTTTGCTATACTGTTGCTCATGCTGTTTGTTTTTAGTGTGAGTGACTTTTATTATACTGCTGCTCCTGCTGTCTGTTTTCAGTGTGAGTGACTTTTGTTGTACTGCTGCTCCTGCTGTTTTTCTGTGTGAGTGACTTTTGTTATACTGCTGCTCCTGCTGTCTTTGTTCAGTGTGAGGGACTTTTGTTATACTGCTCGTCCTGCTGTCTGTTTTCAGTGTGAGTGACTTTTGTTATACTGCTGTTCCTGCTGTCTTTTAGTGTGAGTGACTTTTGTTATACTGCTGCTCCTGCTGTCTGTTTTCAGTGTGAGTGAATTTTTTTATACTGCTGCTCCTGCTGTCTTTCAGTGTGAGTGACTTTTGTTATACTGCTGCCCCTGCTGTCTTTCAGTGTGAGTGACTTTTGTTATACTGCTGCTCCTGCTATCTGTTTTCAATGTGAGTGACTTTTGTTGTACTGCTGCTCCTGGTGT